>NC_072820.1:1472500-1607500 GCF_027744805.1 Dunckerocampus dactyliophorus
AAACGCAGCCCTGGTTGAAAGTTTCAGCAGCCGCCTGTCTAGAATTGTCAAACGGGACAAAGAGGAGTCTGTTTACACACCCTGTAACCTGATGACATGCGGCACACACACACACTCCTCTTGGGATAAAAATAGTACTGCGTGGGTGACACCGGCAGAAATGCACGTACGTATGCTGGCTGGACGTACGCCACACTGGACACGCACACTCGCAACAGCCTTTGTTTACAACGTGACCTTCTGGCTGATGCGGTCTTGGAATATCAGTCTTCATCCATGCAACACCCAGCTTTATAAGCGTGTGTGTGTGTTTATTATTGATAACAACATAGTATTTCCCTCCTCTCTTACTTTCAGCACTGCATAAACCACCAATCCATCGCTACACATTCTACAGTAGCTACCTGAAAAGTGAATTTCAGTATTTATATATATAATATTTTCATAGTTATAGCAAAGAAAACCTGTTTACGATCTTCTAAATACACTTTTTAACATCATTAGAGCTGTCTATACACGAAATAACACCCCTATGGTCATCTTTCCACTCCTATTACCCAGTATAGTAGGCATAACAGCAAAAATAAGACATAAGACACTAAAAACCTGTTTACAACCTTTTAAATACGCTTTTTTTAATTATTAGAGCCCTCTAGACTTGAAATGACACCCCATTCACCTTTAGGGCCCTGTCACACCTTGACGATTTAGGCAGCGCATGCCTGACGTGATCATTTGGATGGCATACGTCACATGTGTCAACCTCGTGCCCTGGAGGGCCGAGACGCTGCAGGTTTTCTCTCCAACCAGTTTCTTCAGCAGGTGATTTAATTGATGATCTCCTTCCCTCAAACTGAAGGTGTTGATCATTAAAATCACCTGCTTTAATGACTGGCTGGAAGGAAAACCTGCAGTGTCTCAGCCCTCCATGGATTGAGTTTGACACACCTGGCATACGTTGAACTACGGACAGTTTTTTTTTTCAATTTTGGGCGTATACATAGCGTATTCATAACAAGGTCGACGTAAACATGACGTATTAGTAACTTATGTAGAACTAACTTTCTCTAACTTATAGACAACTTATATCAACGAATGCGTAGCGTGTTGCCGGTGTTCACAATTTATGCCCAACGACCAACGCCTGTCTATTATGTCTATTACTATTTGGGTAATAGGAGTGTAAAGGCCCTGTCACACCTTGACGATTTAGCCAGCTTACGCCAACGTATGAAAAAATTGGCCAATACGCTGGCGTACGTCGGATAAGTTATGGGTAAGTTTTGTATATGTTAACAGCACGCGGAAGCACGCCGGCATACGTCGTAGTACGTCTAAGTCGTCCAAAAATTTAGTGCATGTACAAAACGTTTCGACGTATGTCAACGTATGATTCATACGTCCCGCATCCGCGGGCAATAAGTTATGCCATCGTTGACACCCGTTCACACACGTTATTTGTAAGTTACACACAAGTCGTAATACGTCAACATACCTTGAGACAAAACTGTCTTCTTGGCAAGCTTTGGCTGAGAGGAGATGCAGACTGTCGTGTTTGCATTAGCAGATAAGTTAGCAGCTTGACTATGGAATCACAGGAGTGCCAAAATTAAAAGGGAATACGTGTGGAAATACAAAGACAATTAATAATACAAAAATATACAAATGTGGAAATACAAAGAGAATCAATAACAAAAAAATATATACAAATGTAGTCATATTCTTTTTCCATTTTGTCATTGTTTTTTCTGTATCGTCTTTGTTTTTTCCAATTTGCCGTTGTTTTTCCTGTTTTGTATTTGTCTTTTCCACTTGCGTTTTGTCATTGCATTTAGTAATGACAAAGACAAAACAGGAAAAGCGACGCCCTCCCTTTTAATTTTGGCACTCCTGTGATTCCATACTTGACCAGTACTGACAGTGCATCAAACCTAACGCTAACTTGGACAGTAACATGCTGTATCTCTCCATTCTTTTTGAATGGAAATACTCCTATGCACTTTATGTTGACGTGATCAATAATGCTTGATTAAAACGTGCATTGTTTCTCTCAGACAAAGCGCAAAAAAATAAACAAGAAATGTTAGTTCCATTCCCAGTGTCACAGTGCCCTCTACTGGTCAAGCTAAGATAGTTTTGTCTCAAGGTATGTTGAGGTGACTTGTGCATAACTTACAAATAACGTGTGTGAATGGGTGTCAACGATGGCATAACTTATTGCCCGCGGATGCGGGACGTATGAATCATACGTTGACATACGTCGAAAAGTTTTATGCAGGCACAAAATTTTTGGACAACTTAGACGTATGCCGGTGTGCTTCCGCGTGCTGTTATCATATACAAAACTTACACATAACTTATTCGACGTACGCCAGCGTATTGGCCAAATTTTTCATACGTTGGCATAAGCTGGCTAAATCGTCAAGGTGTGACAGGGCCTTTACACTCCTATTACCCAAATAGTAATAGACATAATAACTAAAATTAAGACATAAAAACCTGTTTACAACCTTCTAAATACACTTTTCATTATTATTAGAGCTCTCTAGACATGAAATAACAACCCTATTGTCACCTTTACACTCCTATTACCCAATATAGTAGACATTAATATGAGAAAATAAGACATATAAGACATAACGTTTTTGAGCACGCACATCTCTGGTGACCATTCCTGGACCCCCAACATCAAGGCCCTGGTGAAGAAGGCTCAGCAGCAGCTTGACTTCCTGCGCGTCCTAAGGAAGAACAACCTAGACCAGATGCTGCTGCTGGCCTTCTACCGCTCGTCGGTAGAGAGTGTGCTCACGTACTTCTGGAGTGTGTGGTACGAGGGCTCCACAGCAGAGGGCAAGAACGCCGTGCAGAAGATCGTCAGCTGCCCTCTGCCGACCTTGGAACACCTGTCCACAAAGGCCATCACAGGAGACCCCACACACCTCGCACACTCACTGTTCGACCCGTTGCCCTGTGGGAGACGCTTCAGGTCAATCAAGTCCCGCACTAGTAGGCTGACAAACAGCTGCTTCCCCCGGAGTATCCGTACTGCCAACATCAACGGACTCATACACACACACACATTGTACTTTTTAATTATTTTGAACATTTTTTATTTTATTTTATTATTTGTATTATAGATTGTAGTCTTTTAGATATTTATTATGTGATTGCTATTTATTTCATTTATCAGCGATTAAGTGGTGCAGAGAGGCCAGAGAGGGGACTATTGTTAAATGACAATAAAGGCTATTCTATTCTATTCTATTCTATAATGCAGATTCACTAATGTTGCCTTTGGGAGAGTTCCTTGTTCTTTTTTTACTTCCCTTCCTGTTCTGTACAGTAGTTCCTGCGGTCTCATCAATGTAACATTACTGACACCTAGGGACCAGTGTAAAATACTTTGGCCATTACGAGAATGTTTCGAAGTAAACGTGACTTGTTTTGTTTTTCAATGTGAAGACGTTTGGTGAACGCACGTATCACTCCTCTCAACGAGCAGCGGGTGCTGCTGTGGGCCCCTTGCCCCATATAAAAGCACTCCCAGGCGGCTCAGTTTTGTTTGTGACATTTTTTAAAAATGAAGCTTTTGATGTTTTTTTCTCACTTTTCACAAATGCATGAGGGCTAATTATGGAAATTAGACTGTTATGTCATCACCTGCCACAAATACATTGCAGTTCTGTGGGAAACACTGTTAGTGTGTGTGTGTGTTTGTTTTATGGCTAATAGGATGGAGAGAAAGTCAGGGCTTAAGAGATGTGACCCAGAAATGACTGTGCTTTACCTGCTCATCACACACACACACACACACACACACACACACACACACACACACACACACACAGCAACAGGGCATCATGGTCCATCATCATGTTTGAGTGAGTCCTAATCTACTAAAAGCAGACGACATCGTGGGAATTAATGCTGGCTTCTAAAATCTACATTTTAAAAAATGAGCGTGAAGCTTCTCTGCGCGTGCACACACACGGCTGAGAGCTGAGAGATATTTCGAGTGCAGTCAAGTTCATGCATCTAAAAATACATCATGTTTAATGCGCAGGTTTACACAGAAATCCTAACATCTAATAGTATTTTTTTTTTTACACTTTTCACACAAAAAACCCTAATCTCCTCTTTCTGCCCATCCTCCCCCTCGTGTCTTCCTCCTCCTCCTCCCTGCAGAGGTGGGCTGCACCGCGTTGCCATGGCAACGGCGCAGCGGCGGCAGCTCATCGGCTAATTATACTGGCGGAGGATCTGCTCTGTGCGCCTTTCAAATATTTAAATGAGCGTGTCAACGCTCCTTCAGAAGCCAGGCTTCCCACGTGGGACTTGCGTGCGTGCGTGCGTGCGTGCGTGAGCGCGCGCGTGCACACGGTTAAGATGATGTCATCTGTGAAAGTCTTCAAGGTTGGCTCTGGCAACTTTTTCCAAAACGGCAGCTTTCGTGATGCATGAGCAAGCAGCTGCAAGTGGGAGGAACTGAAGCGAACATCCTCTGGCTTGTGGAGCACACGAGGTGACTTCAGCACCATCATGGAGGAGGAGGAGGAGGAGGAGGAGGAGGAGCACCAGTGTGGGCTCAGACAAATCCATTTTAGGCAGATCTGACTTGGGTTTGCAATGAGCAGTGCGGTTCTTGTAGTCAAAGGTAGTGCCACATTAAAGGAGGCACTTTCCTTCCTGGCTTTTACACTGAAAGGTGCAGTGAAAATAAGAGCTCCGTGCCAGTATAATCCCGGCAGCTGCTCATCACTCACCTGCGGCCGAGAAGCCGACGAAAGACTCTGTTCACCCTCCCTCCCCGTCTGACGTTGATCATGGTACTCCTTGATAAAAGAGCCCGACTCGTGTAGCCCCGCCGCCGAGCCCGCCGTCTTTCGCCCGCGCCCACGCCGTCCTTCAGGTAAGCAATTGTCAAAGACACCGGAGACCCGGCAGACATCCGAGCCGTGCGCTGCGGAGCGCTGCCGTGTCGGGTAGCTGTGTTTAGAATGAGGGGTTGGCTTTGCGGCATTAGGTCACGAGAACCTTAAAACTTTCAATCCAATCTCATCAATGTGTCTAAGAATAACGCAACTTAACACCGGAGCACCCTGCCGCAATCACGGCTACCTGTTAGGAACAGTAAAGCCTGCGGATCAGTTTTACGGCGGTCCCACGCACCGTCTTGTGTCTGACAAACTCCGTGCGGGACCAGTGTTTGAAAGAAAGAAGCAAAATATCAAAACACACAAAACAAACACGGACTCACCATCGCCGCGAGCCTGGAGTTTGTTTGTAGAGGGAAGATGATGGCAGGGGATAGTGGTCAGCGTCCAAAATTCAGTCTCAAGAGTACGTCGAGAGCCTTCATGAGGTGTGGACTCAAGTCAAACGACTGAAAATTTTGACCACTTTGGACTCGAATCGACAATATCATCAAAGACTTCCAACTCGACTTTGACTTTGACATCAATGACTCAGATTTTAAACTGACGACTTGAAAATACTTGAGATTTTCAGTGAGTGTGTTGAGTAAAATGTGTTCCCATTGAAAGTATTCTTACTTCAATCCAACACCGATAACTTTGTGCTTCTCAAGGCCGACATTGTGCCAATAACCAATTGCTTTTTTAAATCTACTTTTTCAGTTTTAGATTAGAAGAAGTGTAGTTTGAAGCATAGTTTGTGCACACCTGGAGGCAAGAAGGACTGGAACAAATTAGGATTTGACCAACTGTACCTATCAGCAGAACCAGAGTATAGAGGGGTGGGAGCCACCTGCTGTGGCCCAGCAAGGTGCACTGTATTCGGGCACACGCCACGGAGGTCTCTGGCAAACCTTTTGCACGTTTCAAACGCCATGGTGCCGGCGTTCAAAGTTGTTTTTTTTCTACAATGGACTATGAGGGCAGCATTGAAAAAAATAATCATCTGAAATTGCAAGAACAACGTCGTGAATTTACGAGACTAGTTGTACAGCAGTTAAAGTGTGGAATGAAGAAACTGATCAAGTACTTCAGGACTGCTTTGGCTGCACAAACTGAGAAGTGTTTAAAACTGCAGCGGGGAGGGAAGATTGTACTGTTGATTTGGATGAATATGCTTCTGCTGTTACTGGCTACATTAGCACATGCATAGAGACTGTTAGCACCACCAAGTACTTCAGAAAATACCCTAACCAAAAACAGTGGATGAACTGTGATGTAAGGGCTAAGCTACGTGCTCGTTCGACTGCATTTGTCATGGGCACCGCTGAGGACTACAAAAAGGCCAGATATGACCTGAGAAGGTCCATACGAGAGGCCAAAAGACAGTACAGACAGAAGCTGGAGGGCTACTATTCCACCTCAGACCCTCGGCGCATGTGGGCGGGGCTCCAGCACATCACAGACTATCGACAGCGGAGTAGCGTAGCCACGTCCAGCCAAACCACACTTCCAGATGAGCTGAATGAGTTCTATGCCCGCTTTGACACCCAAACTCCTGATGAGCAGAGAGGGTGGCTGGACTTGGGGAGCACACAGGACTCACCTCTCATGGTGACATCAGCTGATGTGCGCAGGGTTCTGAACAAAACAAACCCACGAAAAGCAGCAGGCCCAGACAACATCTCAGGACGTGCACTTCGGGTTTGCTCATCAGAGCTAGCTGATGTGCTTGCTGACATATTTAACCTGTCGCTTGCACAAGCATCTGTACCGACCTGCTTTAAGTCCACCACCATAGTGCCCGTACCCAAGAAGAGCAACGTGACCTGCTTGAATGACTATCGCCCTATAGCACTCACTCCTATTGTTATGAAGTGCTTTGAAAGAATAGTCATGACCCACATCAAAAAGAGCATCCCAACAACTGTGGACCCTCTACAGTTTGCATATCGCCAGAACCGGTCCACGGATGATGCAGTCAACACTGCCATCCACACAGCCCTTTCTCACCTACAGGGCCAGGACACATACGTCAGAATGCTATTTATAGACTATAGCTCTGCTTTTAATACAGTCAGCCCCCACAAACTCACAAATAAGCTCCTCACACTTGGCCTGTCACCCTCCCTCTGTAACTGGGTGTTTAACTTTCTAACAGGCAGGCCCCAGTCAGTCAGAGTCCACAATCGCACATCCAGCTCAAGAATTGTGAGCACTGGGACCCCACAGGGGTGTGTGCTGAGTCCGCTCCTCTACACGCTCTTCACCTACGATTGCGTGGCCTCCCAGAACAACACCAGCATCATTAAATTTGCGGATGACATTCTCGTTTAAATAAATTTACCACTTTATTCTTGTAATATTATGACTTTTTTCCTAGTAAATTTACAGCTTTTTTCTTGTAAATTGACGACTTTATTCTAGTACATATACGACTTTATTCTCAAAATTTCAGATTAGAAAAAAAAACTCTTTACGACTTTATTCTTGTAGTATTCAACTTTTTTATTCATAAATTTAACCTTGTTTTCTCATAAATTTTTCACTTTTTTCTCGTAGCTTTATGACTTTTTTCTCGTAAATGTATGACTTTATTCTCATAAATGTAAGATTTTTTTTTCTTTTTGCGCGCAAATTTACATGAATTGATGACTTTATTCTAGTACATTTACGACTTTATTCTCAAAATTTCAGATAATTTTTTCAAAAAAGCTCTTTACGACTTTATTCTTGTAATATTCAATTTTTTTACTCGTAAATTTAATAAAAAAAACTTTTTTCGCGCATATTTACGTAAATTGACGACTTTATTCTAGTATATTTACGATTTTATTCTCAAAATTTCAGATTATTGTTATTGTACGACTTTATATTTGTAATATTCAACTTTTTTACTCATAAATTTACGCCCTGTTTTTTTCGTAAAATTTTCCACTTTTTTCTCATAAATTTACAACTTACAATCTCGTTATTTATGACTTTATTCTAAAAAAATTCTGATAATTATTGCTTCAAAAAACACTTTATGACTTTATTCTCATAATATTATGACTTTTTAAAGTCTTACATCTTAAATTTATGAGAGTAAAGTCTCATAAATTTTTTTTTCTTGTAAATTTACGACTTTATTCTCGTAAATTTACGACTTTATTCTCGTATATTTCTAACTTTATTTTCATAACATTACAACTTTTTACTTGTAAATCTACGACTTTATCCTCAATACTGTTTTCTCGTAACTTTACAACTTTTTTTTGTAAATTTAATTTTTTTTCTCGTCAATTTACAACTTTTTGTCTCGCAACTTT
Source organism: Dunckerocampus dactyliophorus (assembly GCF_027744805.1). Taxonomy (NCBI): domain Eukaryota; kingdom Metazoa; phylum Chordata; class Actinopteri; order Syngnathiformes; family Syngnathidae; genus Dunckerocampus; species Dunckerocampus dactyliophorus. The sequence continues at coordinate 1,480,725 of NC_072820.1, forward strand.
ATTCTCCTTAATTTACAACTCTATTCTTTGTAGAGAAAACTGATTTTTTTTTTTTTTGCAAATTTACAACTTTTTTCTTGTAAATTTACGACTTTATTCTAACAATATGACAACTTTTTACTCATAAATCTAAGACTTTTTTCTCAGAATTTACGACTTTTTTTGTAAATTTACAACTTTATTCTCATAAATATATGATTTATTTTCTCGGAAATTTACAACTTTGTCTCAAAAATGTATGACTTTATTCTCACAATATCACAACTTTTTACTTGTAAATCTACGACTTTATTCTTAAAATTTCAGACTATAATTGTTTCAAAAACACTTTACGACGTTATTCTCGTAATATTATGACTTTTTAAAGTCTTAAATCTTAAATTTATGAGAATGAAGTCTTGTAAATTTACAACTTTTTTCTCGTAAATTTACGACTTTATTCTTGTAAATTTTATAACTTTTTTCTCATAATATTACAACTTCTTACTTGTAAATCTAAGACTGTTTTCTCGTAACTTTACGACTTTTTTCTTGTAAATTTACAGCTTTATTCTCATAACTTTATAACTTTTTTCTTGTAAATGTATGAGTTGTTTTCTTGTAAAGTTACAACTTGTGTGTTTTGTCTCAACATTTTTGGGTGCCTGGAACATATTCATTGCATTTACATGATCTTGAATGAGAAAATTTGCTTTGGTTAGAGTCCGTTTTGGTTTGAGTGGGAACTTCCGGAATGGATTAATGACTTTAACCAAGGCACCACTGTCGATTTAGGGCATTTTATTTGGGAGACAAGAAACAGTGCTCATGACTTGTAAGGACTCAAAAATGTCAAGCCCGTGACTTTGGACTCGACCTGTCCTGTTTTGACTTGAGACTTGCAAAACACTGATTTTCTCCCACCTCTGGTTCCTTCTAAAAACTGCTTTACATGGCTCGCTCTGCGTGGGCCAAGCGTCAAAAGGCCATTTTGTTGCCACTGGTGACGTACAGTACTTGTAGTATGTGTGTGTAGTACATGATTGTGGAGGATTACAGCGTCATCATGGGACCCAAAGTCCACACGGAGCAATATCCACATTGACTGATCAATACGCTGCTTTTAATAATTAAAAACCCACTCAATGAGTCCATCCATCCTGTGTGTGTACTGAGAACCAATATCGGCTGTAGTGCACCGCTATGTAGTACACATGGCCCTTCTAGCTCAGCTTCCATTGAAGTGGCGATAAACAGGAAAGCCAACCGCAATCTTTACGTTAGCCTACAATACAAAGAGTCAAAAGTCAGCCTATGCCTGACCCCCTCCTCCAACCGTCCAAAACAAAAACACACACAGGAACGCTCATTTCATAAATAACAATAGCAGGAAGACATCAACACACACACACACACACACACACACACACACACACACACACACACACACACACACACACACACACACACACACTGTGGTGATCTGCTGTTATGTGGTCATTTTTTGTCAATAATTTTTTGCATAATACTCGACAGCTAAAACAACGACAAAAACTACACAAATGTAGTTTGTGTTTGTGTAGAAGCGTATGTATGAGAGTGTGGCGCAGGGTGTCATGGTGACCCGCCTCAGACTTCCTCTCCTGTCTTATGGAAGGATGCGACATTCCTTTCTGTCTGTCCGTCTTCCTCCCTGTTGGCCTGTGTGTGCGCGTGTATGTGTGTGTGTGTGTGTGTGTGTGTGTGTGTTTCTTGCAATAACGTCAGTGTGTTTCACCACCAACTTCACCCACCATGCCCACAACCATAAAAGATGGTGCAGCAGCATTTGTGGCGGTGGGTGGTGCACTTGGTGACGTAATCATCTAATTTGCATAATTGGCCATGGCGTATTAAAAAAAAAAAAAAGTGAGGAAGAAAACATGAGGAGCAAAATAAATGTCACGAAACAAACCGCTGGTGACCAATACGACTAGAAAAAGTGGTTTCATTTGTCGCTAGTCGCCTTTTCTAGTGTGTCTGGAGCAGGGGTGGGCAAACGTTTTGACTCACGGGCCACACTGGGTTCAAAAAGCTGGCGGAGGGGCTGCCTATACATAGGTGGCACCAAGCAGAACAACATGCGCTGAGTTGTTGATTTATGTGATGCGGCGGCTTGCTGCGGATGTGTTGTGTTTTCGTGTCGTTGCACCGCTAAACATACAGTAACATGACTCAAAACTGTTATTTGCAAACGCCTGCAAGGCATGCTGGGTAGTCCAGCTGCAACAACAATACGAACTATGAACAATAAAGCATTGGATATCATTGGATATGTTTACTTCTCTGACGACCTCCTCAACATATTTTGCAATCTATACTGTTGTTTAAAGCAAGAGTGAGGTTTGGGTCAGCGAGCTCCTCCTGTTCCAGCGTGATTGAGTATTTCCCAAGCCGACAGCTGCAAATAAAAAAGCCCAAGTTTGCCTCTGACTGGTTCCTGTGCGCCTAAAGCAAAAAGTCGCCAAGCTGGCAACATCCATCCCTCCTGCTACGTCTTCTTATTCTCTGGCGCGTATGAGGCGTGTTCCACACAAGCCACATCACAGCACACAGTTCACCTCCCAGTGTTCTAGGACGACTCGTCAGCAGTCTGAGAGCGACGTGTTCTTCCCACCGCACAGTTTCCCCTGCGCTGTGATGAGTATAATATATTTAATTGCAGCGCACGAGTCCATGAGCGGTGTGTCTGTCTGACAGGGAGTGGGTGTGCGCGAGCAGCTGCAGTCGAGTTTGCCATCAGCTGTGATCAGATCACTGCCCTCACACGCAAACACAAACATACAGGAGACTCTTGAGAGGGGCCGGCAGGTACGCTTGCACTTTGCTACTTGGAAGGACAGCAGACGCGTAGAAGGCAACCCGGCAACACTACAAGTGTAAAAGTGGAAAGAGTGGAACTTCCCTTTTTTCGCCACTTGTTTTGAGCGTGTGCATCCCGTCGTGGGGTTACGTACAGGAAGTCTGACTCTTTCCTCTCTGGCCTTCCTCCCTCTATTTATAAGCCTTCTCAAATGGGAATTTGTGTCATATTCACCTCATTGTACTCCTTGAATTGGCTACAAACTCATCATCCAGCATTTCATCTGTCACGTTCAAAGAAGAAGAGTGACACGAGGGGGGGGGGCCGAAATCGGTCCAATCTCAGCAAAAAAAACATGTCGGCCCGATACCCACACTCCGACACAAGCAGTCCATTCCAGACTAACTATAAGGTGACCAAATGTCCTGTTTTGTCAGGACATGCCCTAGTTTCACGTTTTTGTCTTATGTCACGTCATTGACTACGTTTACATGCAGTCAATATTCCGCTTTCTGAAACATCCGGAATAACCCGTTTACATGCGTGACGGAAAAAAAGAAAAAAACATCACGCACGGACAATGTTTCGACACACGGTAAACGTCATTTCCGCTTCTTCTTCCTGTATCCAAAAGCAACAACAACACCGGCACGGCGGATAATGAACGCCTTTGTTTGCGCTTTGGTGCTGGTACTGACCCACCACCAGTACTTCACACTATTCTGTCTCACTTTCTTCATTAATGGAAGGCGAGAAGGTGAAGAAATAGGAAATGGAGCTGGAGCTGTGCCATCCATCCCAATATCCCCTGGACACAACCAAAAACCCTGCTTCGCGTAACTTCTTGCTCACCTTCTGATAGATTTGGCTATTGCGTCTCCACCGTCTATAAAAGACATAATGTTCCTGTCTTTCACCACATTAACGAGGTGGCTCGTTTCCTCCTCGCTCCAAAAGTGTGGGGTTTTGCGTGTCGTCATGTTTACAAGTAGTTCCTGCCAAAGACACAAGATTCCTTTCCAATAGAACATGCGCAGAACACAAATGAATGTTCCTTCCGATCGGGAAAGCCCCATAGGCGTATGTACATGACCCAATAATCGGGGTAGAAAAGGAGTAACCCAGGGGTAATATTCAGGTTTTTAAAAAACGGAATATGAGAATATCCCATTTTTTCAAAAGGATTATTGGTGTTTACATGGCCACGCGCAACCACGTTATTGCTAATATTCCAGTTATGACAGGGTTATTTGACTGCACGTAAACATACTCACTGTCTTATGTCATGCCATGTCTTATGTCTTGTCCCTTACGTCCTATGTCTTGTGTCTCATCTTATGTCTTCACTTTTGTCATATCATGTCATGTCTTATATCTTATGTCCTGTGTCTTATGTCATGTCTTATGTCTTCTCTTATGCCATGTCTTATGTCCTGTGTCTTATGTCTTCTCTTATGTCATATCATGTCATGTCTTGTGTCATGTGTCCTATGTCTTGTCATGTGTCTTCTCTTATGTCAGTCATGTCATATTATTGTCTTATGTCATGTCATGTCTGATATCTTATGTCCTGTGTCTTACGTCCTATGTCTTCTCTCATGTCAGTGTCATATCATATCATGTCATGTTTTATGTCTTATATCCCATGTCTTATGTCCTATGTTTTCTTTTATGTCACTGTCATGTCATTGTCTTACATCATGTCATGTCTTATATCTGATGTGTCTTATGTCCTGTGTCTTGTCTTATGTCTTCTCTTACGTCATGTCATTGTCATACCACTGTCTTATGCCCTCTCTTATGTCATGTCATCGTCTTATGTCATTATCATGTTATTGTCTTATGTCATGTCTTATGCCATGTCTTATGTCTTATGTCCTATGTCTTGTGTTCAATGTCTTATCTCGTGTCTTCTCTTAAGTCATGTCATTTAATTGTATTTCATTTTAGTTGATTTTTGTTCAATTGATTTACTTATTATTTTATTTATTTTTAGTTTATTTTACTTTATTGTTTATTTTACATTATTTTTATTTATCTTTACAATTTACATCATTACATTGAAAAGTTTGTTAAAGCTTCTTTTGTTAAAGTTGGATTTGCTAATATAGCTAATATTTACATATTTGTCCAGTAAGACTTGAAGCTATTATTTTCTTTTCTTACATTTTCTTATTATTTTTCTCATTTTCTTTCTCATTATTTTTGCAGATTTTGTAATTTGTTTATGTAAATGTTTATGTTATTATAGATATAATGTAACATACGTATTTTATTATATAGCAATATCATTATTTATTAATTATTAGATATTATATACACAATTTAATGTTTTCATAATTTATTATTTATAATTTAAGAAATAATTTTTGGCATATAAAATATGTCTAAAATAATAATAATACTGTATTACATAAATTAAATTTGAATTTAATTGAATCTGAATTGGTGTCTTTGGTTAAGTCCAAAAATTGCTTGGTCACCCCAACAAATGTTCCACCAAATGCTTGTTTTCCCACCCATAGACAGCTTTCTGCTTTTCATGTTGTTTTCACCTCTAAATGCAGTCTACACAGGCAGAGCCTATCCTACCCTCTACCCCGTAAAGGTGAGCGTGTTGATGGAATAAACATACGTAGGCTACACAGGCGACAAAACACACCTGTGAAAAAAGTCGCGCAACCGATCCAGATGTAAATAAACGCTGAAATGTTGCTCTCCGTCGGATCGGATTGATATCGGGAGCAGCCGATACTCAGGGCTGCAATATCCGTGTCGTATCGGTAGTGAGAAGGCCCTAACTAGTGGTAGCAGAGTTGCTATTCTGCCAGCTGAGTGGGTAGTTTATGCAAATGAGTGTTTAACTCCTCACGAAGGACGAATGTTGGCTGGCCCCGCCCCGCCCCAACCGCCGCCCCCTCCGTGTCTCCGTCCATCGCCATGGTTGCTCACGTTTGCCGCGGGAAGATGCTACTTAATAAAACATGCACGGAATTCCTAATCCCGTTGCGGAGACGACATTGGGACGCCGCTCACGTCCTCATCCTTCGCTTCCAATCTGCTCCCGAGTCCAAGAGACAACGCAGCGCTTCGCTTGTAATTATTGTAGAAACACAAATACATATCGCCATCTTTTCATGACGATGATGATGAAGGTGATCATGTGCACGTTTGCCGTTGTCCTCGCGAGGACAGCCTGCCATTTCTTTCACTTCCCCACTGGCCTACATTCCTTTTCCTCTGGGACTGGATGGGATGAAGACGGGGGGGGGGGCTCTAAGGAGCGGGAGATGAAAAAGTGGGAGGAGTAACAAACAGAGAAAAAGAAGGGAAGAGAGAAGTGAAGGAGAGATCATTGGTAGGCGGTCTTGGCTTTGCCCAAAGGCCTTGGCTTGTCTCCCACTCGTCCTCCTCTTCCTCCTCCCTCCTCCTCGTCCGTCCTTCACACTCCAACTTGCTCCACCCCCCCCCCCGTCCTCCCACCATTCCTTCTTTCCCACCTCTCTCTTTTTGCACACTCAACTTGTGGGTCAAATTAAGATGAGATGCGATGCAAGATGATGATTTCCTCCCACTCGAACTCGGAGAGCCCACCGCCCCTTCCTCTCGCACGGGGAGGGGGGGCATCGAGCTCCTCGAGCACGTGCGTACGCATCCACCTGCACACTTTGAGAAAGGAACGAGGACGGACTTGGCCGCAAAAGTCAAGCAACTTGTCATCATGGTCCAGCGGTTTCCTACAGTTATGTATTATTACGAGAGCTGTCAATCCATATTATATATATTTATATATAGATATATTTAATCACATTTTGCCCTGAGTAACTCATAATTTATCACACTTAATCCCAGATAGAAATAAGTTGTTATCTATAAAAGTAGTGATGATCAAACTATTTCAACTTTTTTCTTGTAAATTTACCTCTTGTAACATTATGACTTTATTACCTCCGCCAAGCACAGCGTGAAGCGCAAGCGCAGCACGGATGTTGTTTTTGCTGGCATTTATCTGTTTGTTTGTTTGTTTGTGTTCAAAATAACTTGAAAAGTTCTGAATGGATTTGGATGAAATTTTCAGGAATTGTCGGAAATGGGATATGGAAAAACTAATTAAATGTTTATTTTTTTTTTGTTGTTCTTTAACATTGCAAGATGTTATTGCAAGATGACCATTTTCGCCATTTGTGCATATAACTCCACAAACAAAAATGGTCAGAGCACTTGTTGGGGACATTTGGCCTCGGTTAATTATGGTAGTTTTACTCCTAACGTTTACTTTAACGTTATTCTTGTAAGATTTAGACTTAGAAGAGACGGAAACACGAAAACGCGTATGGCATTGTACTGCATAGCGAGCTGTTCTACTTTGAAAGCCATCCTGACATTACGGCTGTGGTGAAAACAAAACTGACCTACTTGGGGGCACAGGGGTGCTGTTGGAAGGGTGCACCGCCCCCCTTGATATAATAGTGGGGGGGCACACACACACACACGCTGAATAGAAAAGTTGTCATCAAGGATTTAAGTCATGAGACACAACCAGAAAATCAGCAATGTTCTCTCCACACCCAGCCTCCGTCTCTTATCGTGTGTGTGCGTGCGTGTGTGTCATGTGTGGGAGGCCTCATATTCACACGGTGCATCTGTATGTGACCTTCCCTGCTTAGAATAGATGCAGACAGCAAAGAAGCAGAAAAGATATGAGACGATATGAAAGATATTCATGCGCATGAAGAAAATAAGAGGCAAACTTTGACGTGAGCCAAGCTGCACCGTTACAGATGTTAGGACACGGGTGTCCAAACGTTTCTAGCTTCCAGCGAGGGCCACATAGTGAAAAATGAAAGGACGCAACTTTGTCACTTTGATATTTTATATACTATATACTGTATTTCAAGTAGGCCTGTCACGAAAATCGATAAATACGGCATCGATCATTTTTGACGGCCTCGATAAATTGACATGTGCATGCGTGCATGCAAGGTAATTATAGGAGAGGACAGACAGCTACTTGCAGAGGTCTTTAGAAAGGCCACACACACTGACCAATACCTGCTTTTTGAATCAAACCATCCACTACAACATAAACTAGGGGTTATTAGGACCCTCCAACATAGAGCGGAACAAATACCAACTAGTGCTGAGGGAAAGAAAAAGGAGACACAACATGTCCAGAGAGCGCTCTCAACCTGTGGGTACCCGCGGTGGGCTTTTAACAAATGTCAAAAGAAGAGAGTAGGGAAAGAAACCCAAAAGCCCACAGAAGCAAAAAGGAGAGGAGTGGTAGTCCCTTATGTAGCGGGGGTCTCCGAAAAACTCCACAGGATCTTATGGCAACACAAAATTCCTACCTATTTCAAACCAGTAAATACCCTGAGACAAAAATGAGTGCATCCTAAAGACAAGGCTCCAAACCAGAAACAAAGCAATGTGGTCTATTCCATCCACTGTAAAGATGAGGAATGCAAAGAGCACTACATTGGGGAAACTAAGCAAATGCTCCAAAAAAGGCTTTATCAACATCGCAGGGACAATTCTAGTGGTCCTCAATCAGCAGTACATCTACACCTGAAAGCAACCAATCACTCTTTTCAGGACAGCGAGGTAAAGATCTTGGCCAAAGAAAACAGATGGTTTGAAAGAGGAGTAAAGGAAGCTATTTTTGTCAAACAACAGAACCCATCATTGAATCGGAATGGTGGTTTGAGGTTTAATTTGGACCCTGTGTTCAGCAGGTTACTGAGACCAAAACCCACAGCTCTTAGTCTTGCAAATGAGGTGAAGCCAGGGCCGAGCCAGAACAATAGATGCTAACGAGCCAGTATCAGAGTCGTTCATACCCAATTCAGGGAGCGACACTTCCCTTTTATCGGAGGTGTTAATAGCAGGAGAGGATTATACCACTACTCCGCCCAGGCTTAGTGTAAGGAACCAATAGGAGGAGGGTGTTGGCACACCAATTCCGCCCACTCTTACTGTATTTAAGGCCTAAGCTACCAGCACTTATTAGTTCGCTGACGAAGCTCTTCGGATGAGGAGCGAAACGTCCGACACCTTCTTCACAGAAGTACAGATGACATCTCAAGAAGCCTTTTCCTCGATGTGCATGCATTGTCTTTGTATTCCTCGTCTGTCTTTCAGGCTGCATGACAAGAGGGTTCACTCTGCAGCTGTCCCTGCGCTTTGGTGCCACAGTGGAAATGAACGGAGAGAGTGATCCCTCCTGTCGTCTCCCGCCCTCACAAAGTAGCGTGGCAAGTTAGCTTCGTGAGCCAGCATACGCTAACATGAATGATGGCACAAAAGCAACAGTTTCTGAGGCGACAGCGTGGGAATATTTTGGTTTTAAACAGAATGAACACGGTGAGCGCATGAACACTGACGACCGACACATACAGTTTTCTCAACTAGGGGGGAAAAAAAAAAATACAGATGGAGGTAGCGGAGCCTTCGTCCCGACAGCCAACGCTTACTGAGGCATTTGGTCGGCAAACGTAAATACATACAAAACAGTGCAAAATTGCGCACGCTCACAGACAGTGTCACTCGCTACATTGCAAGAACATAAATACAGGCAACGTCTGTGTCAAGCTAATGTGGCTCACACAGGTAGACCATAATTGAGCACCATCTACTGGTTCAAATGTGAATTACACCTCTCATTTAAAAAATTGCTTCAAAAAATGTTGTCGATACGATCGATTATCAACGATCATTTGTAGCACAATTATCGACCAGCAAAATTTGTGACCGTGAAGGCCTAATTTCCAGAAAAAAGTACACCTCAGCATTGTCATACAAGTGAAAAAGCCTATTATTAGTATTAACTGCACTCTTTGCCCTTTTTTCCCCACATTTTTGCTGTTTTTTTCTTTTCGAACTATTTCAACTTTCTTCTAAAGTAATCTTTGTCAGTTTTCTTCTCGTAACATTATAACTTTATTCTCATAATATTATAACTTTTTCCAAACATTGAACATTTCTTTGGTTTTGTTGGTTTCTCATAATATTATGACTTAAAAAACATTTTTTTTCTTTAATATTTCATTTTTTTTTTTACATTTTTTTCCCCTCACAATATTACAAGTTTATACTTGAGAAATTGTGACTTTTTTCTCTTAATATTTCGATGCTCCGATCGATCGGCCACCGATCAGCCTCGGCCGGTTTCCGTGAAAAATCACATGGTCGGCATATGCCGATAAACGCTGATCATAAAAGCCAATAACCCGTGGCTAGCACTACTGCAGCCCGCAGCCATCCTTTCGTGCCGTGTAGTGTCCCCACCTACCTAACGTCTAACTAATGCCTTCCACTTTCCCCTCCCACAAAACAATAACAATTACGTCTGCCGTGTGGAACTCATGCCACAAAAACTATCTTGTGGGGGTAGCACGTTAAAAAGCTTTGATCCGACATTTTAAGAACAAACAATTGACATTGTATGGTGAGTTTTCCAGGCTCACGGTGTGATCATCAGTCAAGCAAACGCAGCCATGTGGCTAACACTCGCGCGCGTGTGTGTCACACTTAAATGTTTCAGATCATCAAACTAATGTAAATATTAGTCAATGACAACACAACTCAACACAAAATGCAGTTTTTAAATGAAACTTTTTATTATTAAGGGAGAAAAACCATCCAAAGCTACATGGTCCTGTGTGAAAAAGTGATTTCCCCCTAAAGCTAATAACTGGTTGGCCCCCCCTTAGCAGCAACAACTGCAATCAAGCGTTTGTGATAACCTGCAATGAGTCTCTTCCAGCGCTGGGGAGGAATTTAGCACAATTGTTATCATTCAGCCACATTGGAGGCTTTTCCTTTTTAAGGTCATGCCACAGCATCTCAATAGGATTCAGGTCAGGACTTGGACTAGACCACTCCAAAGTGTTCATCCATTCAGAGGTGGACTTGCTGGTGTGTTTTGGATCATTGTCCTGCTGCAGAACCCAAGTTGCTTTCAGCTTGAGGTCACCAAAATTCTCCTTCAGCACAATTCATGCTTCCATTTATCACAGCAAGTCTTCCAGGTCCTCAAGCAGCAAACAGCCCCAGACCATCACACTACCACCACCATATTTTACTGTTGCTATGATGTTCTTTTTCTGAAATGCTGCGTTATTTTTACGCCAGGTGTAATGGGACACACACCTTTCAAAAAGTTCAACTTTTGAGTATTTTCCCAAAGGTCTTGGGATCATCAAGATGTTTTCTGGCAAAATTGAGACAAGCCTTAATGTTTTTGTTCAGCAGTGGTTTTGGTCTTGGAACTCTGCCATGCAGGCCGCTTTTGCCCAGTGTCTTTCTTATGGTGGAGTCATGAACACTGACCTTAACTGAGGCAAGTGAGGCCTGCAGTTCTTTGGTTGTTGTGGGGCCTTTTGTGACCTCTCGGATGAGTCGTCACTGCGCTCTTGGGGTCATTTTGGTTGGCCGGCCACTCCTGGGAAGGTTCACCACTGTTCCACGTTTTGGCCATTTGTGGATAATGGCTCTCACTGTGGTTAGCTGGAGTCCCAAAGCTTTAGAAATGGCTTTATAACCTTTTCCACACTGACAGAGTTCAATTCATATCAGTTATGTTTTAACAAACTTTTTCTACACAGGACCATGTAGGTTTGGATTTTTCTTTTCCATTAATAATAAAAACTTTTATTTAAAAACATCATTTTATCTTCTTATATAATATATTTGTAGAATGTACTGTGGGTCAACAACAACAAAAAAAAGGCGTGGGCCGCACTTTGGACACCCGCGTGTTAAGAGAAGGAAACAACAGACAGTAAATCATAAATCATCATACCTGTCTCTCCATTACAGTACAAACAAAGCGGGGGAGTTACAATTAGAGCTCTAGGTGTTTTGGCTCTTTAACCTCTGGCCACAGCTGCCTAATAAAATCCATCATTTGCTAATGACACACACACACACACACGCACGCAGGCACACACACACACACACATACGCACACACGCACACACACACACACGCACACACACACAGTGGGATAAAGATGCTGTCTCACTAATTATAGCGTATCCCTGCAGCTGAGGCCTGCCAGGTTGTGTTCATGTAGGTGTGTGTCTAGGGGGGGTGCACCATTCGTGTGTGCGTGTGCGTGTGTGTGTGTGTGTGTGTCAGCGAAAATCCAAAACGCAGGGAATGAAAGAGACGGAGAAGAGAAATGTATGATGTGTTTTTCATGAGAGAGGTGTGTGGAGATTTCATCTTTGTGAGCAATGACTGCGCGGTACTTAATCCTGCTTTCATGGACACACACATGCACATGCACGTGCACGCATGGCGAAGGTTAATCCAGGCTGTGCATACATGTTTGCAGTCATGGGAGAGTGTGTGTGCAAACAAAGTTGCAGCGGAAAAGCTAGCGTTACCAACGCTGTACATTTGGCGCTACCTGTTGGCAAAATTAACATATTCGCTTTGCTTTCCATGTTTGTTTTTTTTAACTCACTTTTTGCTAATTCCATGTTGATGTCATTGCGTCAGTTCCCTGTCCCGCCACAAATAGATCTCAGTCCTGTGGGTAACGCTGCTCACTGAGCCACCAAAGATTGCTCGAAACAAAAAAAAATGGAAACAAGAAGCGATTATGGTGTGTGTGCATATTTAGCCAAGAGGAAAGCTCATGAAGTGTGTGTGTGTGTGTGTGTGTGTGTGTGTGTGTGTAGGTGTGTGTGTGTGTGTGATAAAGTGATTTTCCAGCGAGACAAAGTGAGGGAGCGTTGCAGTGATGGAGTCAGTGTCACCTCAGCGGGCGGCGCCGCAGGTTCATTATCGGCCCGGGCGAGACAGATGGGCTTGTTGGAAGGAAGATTTTTAAAGGCACCAAAGAACAACAAGACCGGGAAAAGACGTGGCTGCCAGTCGCTCGCGGGACGACGCTGTGTGTTTCCCATGCATTCAGTTGTTTGCGTTGGACCGCCACAAAAACACAGCCACAAATAGACGGCACGGTCACGGTTGTGTCCTTCTTTCGAGTACAGTAAGGAAACAAAATGCTAAACATAAAACTGCTTCGCTTTTGTGTAAACACCTTTCTTCATTTTTAACACCAAACATAAAAGGCTGCCAACTAATTCTCAGATGAATCCAATTCTTCCAAGAAAATGAAGAAATAAGAAGAAATAATTTATAATAGTGGACAAGGTTTGATTATGTTTGTAGGAACAGAAATTACAGAATATATTTTATGTATTTTATAGTCACCTTTACACCTTGACACTCTTATACCCAATATAGTAAACAAAAAAGAGAAAATAAGACACAGTAGGCATAGAAAGCCTGTTTACAACCTTCTATCTCTCTTAATACATTTCTTAACATTATTAGAGCTCACCAGACATGACATAACAGCCCTATAGTCACCTACAGAGACCATAAGACGTATTAGGCATAGAAAGCCTGTTTACGACCTGTTAAAGATGCTTTTTAATATTATTAGAAGGGACTGCCTGTGAATTCCGCTTGTCCTTCCAACTTTGTACAGTAGATGGCATTGTAACACTGGTTCTGAAGACACCTCATGCGCACCTGGTCTGCCAGGGAATAAGAAGACGTAGCAGGAGGGATCAGCAGTTATCATGCATATTTTGTGAGTATTCAAACGCCCTTTAGACTGTCTTTTTTTACAAATTGGACAGTTTTGGAGACTGCTCTTCTCAACGAGCAGCGGGTCCTGCTATGGTCACTTCCAGGATGGCATGGTAGATGTTCTCCATTGTTCAGTGTGTCACCATGCTGTGATGTCTCTCGCACACACACACACACACACACACACACAAAACTCTTTGAACACACTTCATGAGGTCCTCAGGTGCTGCAGCTGCTCTGCTCAAGCTTACACAAGCGAGAGGAGGAAGTCACGAAATGGATGGCGGGAACTTCTACTTTTCTGTTTTGCCAAAACGGTCAAATCCTCTTACAGCAGCCAGACGACTAATAAGGAGCGGGCCCCCACGTCGGCCAATATCCCTTAACGCCTCGCCTCACTGAATTATGGGCAAAATAACACACACACACACACACACACACACACACACACACACACACACACACTTCCAGACACTCCTGAAAAGGCTAAGAAGGGAGCGAGAGATGAGTGAGAAATCCTATTAGTGTTCACCGATGATACACACACACACACACACACACACACACACACACACACACAACTGCTGCTAATATTTCACCTTATATGGTCAGCTGGGATAGGCTCCAGCCCACCCGTGACCCTACTGAGGACAAGCGCCTATAATGCACAACAACCAACCGCCAATAATAAAAAATGATGACGATGAATGAATGGTTCACCTGACAGGTGAGTTAACACGCAACAACAACAACGACGACGACGACAAAAGGCGGAAGCGCACCATCGACGACTGTGATCTTGCTTAAAAATTCACGAGCGTCTCGGGCCAGCCGAGCCGAGCGTTCCGCTGACTTGAACTTGGCTTGAGGAGCAGCCAAGCAGCCAAGCAGCCCACGCGGGACGTGCAGGGAGGGGCTGCTTCATTATTGATGTCGTCCGTTAGATCCACTTAAGTGGTGAAGGGCCACCGCGGTGGCGTCGTCTATCATCATTGGCCCACGTGTGCCTGACACGGCGATGATATCAGGCCGGACGCGGCGAGCGTGCTTAGCGTAGCCGCGTGCTGCCAGTCGACAGAGGCTGACTAGTTGACCCGGTTGACCTTGGAGTGTAATTTCCCCGGGGAATCGCTGAGGTTATTGGTGACGCATGGCTGATATTACTGAGGCTCCTCTGTCGGGAAATCCTTCCTGGAGGCGGCCCCCGTGCTGTGGGTGACCCCGGCTTGTGGTTGCTATGAAAACAATGCGCCTGGAGCGCAGATGACACTTGAAATACATCACTGCATCTCTTGCTGGACATCAGTATTGGGACACGGACAGGAAATGCAAAAAGTGAAGAAAATGAGTAGCGGAGCAGCTTCTCTTCTCCCAAAATGACTTTAAAACCGAGGTACACACCGATCCGTGAACCAAAAATAAAATGTATTATCTTTCTTCAATCTTTGTGACATTTCTACTTCTCTTGTCACTTGTCTATGGCGTGCATAAAATCAACAGCATTGTGGCAAAATAAAGCACCCACTACAGCAATCCCTCGTTTATCGCAGTTTTAAGTAGGATTCCTTATTTGTAAAAGGAATATTTCGGTAATTACAGCACAGAAAACCTGTTTATGACCTTCTAATGCACAGTTTTCAAAGTTATTAGAGCCCTCTAGACATGAAATAACACCCCTATAGTCACCTTTACACTCCTATCACTCAATATAGTAGACATAATAAGAGAAAATAAGACATTAGTCATATAAAACATGTTTATCACCTACTAAATACATATTTCAACATTATCAAAGCCTTCTAGACATAAAATAATACACCTTTGGTCATCTTTCCACTCACATTATCCAATATAGTAGACATAATAAGAGAAGATAAGACATGTTGGTCATAGAAAACCTGTTTCCAACGTTCTAAATAGTTTAACATGATTAGAGCCCTCTAGACATGACATAACACCCCTATAGTCACCTTTACACTCCTATTACCCAATACAGTAGACATAAAAGAAAACATAAAAGAAAACAAGACATATTAAGCCGATAAAATCTGTTTATGATCTTTTAATTATGTTTTTTAAGAGTATTAGAACCTTCTCCACATGAAATAACACCTCTATAGTCACCTTCACACTTGTTTTACCCAATATGGTAAACATTATCAGAGAAAATAAGACATATTAAGCATAGAAAATCTGTTATTATTAGCACCCTCTACACGCCATCACAACGTGTTTGAATGAGTCTTCTGAATGTCTGTGTGTATTGTATGTATTCCATTTAGTTTCACCCTTTTCATGCTGGAAAATGCTTCATGTAGACGTGAAATAACACCTCCATAGTCACCTTTACACTCCTATTACCCATTATAGCAGACGTAATAAAAGAAGATAAGACAGTTAAGACATAGCAAACCTCTTTATGACCTTCTAAATAGTTTTTTTTTTTTTTTTTTTTTACATTAGAGCCCTCTAGACATAAGAAATAAGATTCAAGATTTAAGAGTTTTATTGTCATATGCACAGTAAAACTGGTGGTTCTGCTATGCAATGAAATTCTTATTCTGTTCATTCTCCCAAAAAACAAAGAAAGAAAAAAAAACAAGAAAAAGAATAACATAAGAAACATAAATACCAATAAATTAAGCAACAACAGCAGAAGAGACATTAATACAAATAAATAAATAAAGTGGTATGAGTGTGTGCGTGTGTTGCGTGCGGCATGTGTGAGTGCTTTGTTGAGAAGCCTGATGGCCTGTGGGTAAAAGCTGTTTGCCAGCCCCTATAATCACCTTTATACTCGTATTACACAATACAGTAGACATAATAAGAGAAAATAAAATAGAGAAAATAATAAAGAAAATAAACCTGTTTACGCCCTTCTAAATACAGTTTTTAACATTATTACAGCCCTCTACACGTCATCGTAACGTCTTTCAATGAGTCTTATGAATACCTTATATTTTTATTTAATTTCATTTCATCATTTTCATGCTGGAAAATGCTTCTTGTAGGCAAAAATGACTGAATTTTTTGGACTAATAAATAAGCACAGTTGTGGTCCATAGTGTGCATGCGGCATCAAGTATTGCTAATAATGACTTGGGTAAGACGTATGTCATCATTTGTTCTTGAAACTCTTCTGTGTCAAACATTTTGTTCCTCCCTGTCGTGATTGTGAGAGTTTTTGCAAATCCTTCTTTGCGGCGTGTGGTTTGCGGGGGGTGGGGGTCCGCTAACGTTACTGCATCCTGTCCTGTGGCCTCGACGCCACAGCAGGCGACAACGAAATGTAACAGTGTGAATAACAAATAGTAAGACATAAAGAGCCTTTTGACTCTCACGTACTGTATACTCCCCTCTGCCTGTTCGCACTGACCAGCACTAACAGAGACAGGAAGTGCACTTACACACTGACCAGCTAATAAGTTGCTAATTGGTGAATGTCTTACACGTTAATGTAACACGCACACACACACACACACACACACACACACACACACACACACACAGACATCTGGAGGAGGGGGCTGAGATGTCTAAGAATAGATAAAAGGCGGGACATTATTCTGGAAGGACACACACACGCACACACACAAGTGATGAATGTCTGACAGATATTCTACATGTTCCTCACCGCCATAAACACACACTGGCATAAGCCCCTCCCCCCTTTCACACACACACACATTTGGTGCTGGACAGCATCATTTCTCAGCTCCTTCACTTCGCCACATATGGTCACTGGCTTGTTGGCGGCAGACACTTCAAACGACCTTCTTACGCCCCATCGCCGCTGACCAGCTAACGCCATTTCCTCCACATGGCTGCCTCGGAAAAACACGACACGCAGTGTGCTCGCGTCTCCATCCTCAGAGGACCTCTGTCGCTTACGACAACATTGTTTATGTATCAACATCTGTGCGCTGCCAGTCATCTTTTTTGGCAATAAAATAGACAGAATTCACAGAAATCAAGCCAGTGGTTCCCATTCAATTATAAATAGATTTAACCCATAAAGACACTGTAACGCACCTGGTCTGCCGAAGAATAAGAAGATGTAGCCGGAGGGATCGATGTTGCCAACTTAGTGACTTTGTCGCTCCATTTAGCGAGTAAATGTCATTGGTTTCACAAACAGGCTTCACAGATCAGAAACTGAGTTTATGAGAACTTTCAGACCCTGTAGATGAATCCAGTCCCGATTTGCAAAGTTCAAGTAAAGTGGTTTTCAAACTGCACCTGGTCTAAGGTCATCTAGATGATGAAAAAAAAAACAGAAATGTGGATTTTCACAAATCAGACTCTCTGTCATTATGAACCTTCAGGGTCTGTCAATTAATCCAGTCCAGCTTTGAGAAGTCCAGGTAAAGTGTTTTTCAAACTGCACCTGGTCTAAGGTGGTCTAGAGACTACAAAAATGGAGTAATGTGCCTTTTTTTCATTTTCACAATCTCCAACTGTGTTATTGTGAACCTTGTGGGTCTGTAGATTAATCCAGTCCAGATATGAGAAGTCTAGTTACAGTGGTTTTTGAACTGGGCCTGGTCTAAGTTGGTCTAGATGCTGAAAAAAATTGAGAAATGTGCCTTTATTGAACTTTCACATATAGAATAAAGGTTTCACAAATCAGAAGCTGTGTAATTATGAATGTTCAGCGTCTTTAAAATAATCCAGTCCACGTTTGAGAAGTCTACGTAAAGTGGTTTTCGAACTGGACCTATCCTAATGTGGTCTAGAGGCTGAAAAAAACCAGCAATGTGCTTTTAATGCATTTTCACAAATACAATAAAGGTTTCACAAATCTCAAACTGTGTTGTTATGAACCTTCAGGGTCTGTAAATTAATCCAGTCAAAATTTGCAACGTCTAGGTAAAGCGGTTTTCAAACGGCACCTGGTCTAAGGTGGTCTAGATGGTGAAAAAAACAACGTAGAAATGTGACTTTATGCATGTTCACAAATCAGACTCTCTGTTGTTATGAACCTTCAGGGTCTCTTGAATAATCCAGTCCAGATTTGAGATGTCTAAGTAAAGTGGTTTGGAACTGGACCTGGTCTAAGTTGATCTAGATGGTGAAAAAAATGGAGAAACGTGACTTTATTGCATTTTCACAAATCAGAAACTGTTATTATGAACCTTCTGGGTCTGTAGATGAATCCATGAAGTCTAGGTAAAGTGGTGTTTGAATTGGACCTGATCGAATGGACAAATCTAGAGAAGAGACTTTTGGAGAGTCTGACATGAAACCGTATGTAGTGATGAATCAAACACATGTCGAAATCAAATGAAAACACAAAATGAACATGAAACAACCAAAATTGCACCTTCTACAAGTGAAGATTCCTTTTTAGCACACACATTAAGACGCCTGGAATTCTGCGAAGAAGCCATATTTGGAGTAGCTGCTGTCAAAATTTGGGACGAATTTTGCTTTCTTGTCTAATCATTGGTCTTTTTTTCAGCAGCCACCGCCCCCCCACCTTGAGAAAATGTGTTTGTCTCTTCAAGACAACTTGGTGACCCCGAGGTGACATCAGATTACAATACGTACATTGATTGTATATCATCATTGTGAATGTTTTGCTGCCGATGGGCCAGTACTGGACCCCGACCTGGTGGTTGGGAACCCCTGGATTAGGTGGTCTCCAGATGATGCATGCATACCACACATTCCTACAACGTGACAACATAAACTGTGGTTTGTGTGTCTAATTTCCACGATCAACAGCTGCTGCCAGTCACACTAGGGTGTCAGGATGCACACGCGCACACACACACACACACACACACACACACACACACAGTGCTCAAAAATCAATAGTATAACCCTCCCCCTCCACATGCTCCCACACAACAAGCTGCGGTCAATGTGAAGGGTTGAGATTGTGTAGTAAAGAAGACATGTTCAACGCCAAGATGTCAAGAACCAGCATGGCGCTTCTACCATCTTTTCATGTCATCAACGCATCATCCTGTCAGCTGTCACTCACCGATACGACGTCTGTTTTCGGAACGCCAGCCCCTTCAGCTTCTCCTCCAGGCTCTCCTGCTCCATGTCGGGCAGGCTGCTGAACGTGTCGCTGCAGCAGCCCACGGCAGCCTCCTCCGAGCCCGCTCCGGACTCCGACTCCCCGCCGTCGGCTCCGAGGGAGGCGAGCCGCCCCGCGCTAAAGCCCCCAGTCGCGGCGGGGCTGCTGCGCTCCTTCGCTTGGGGGTCCATGCTGGTCGCTCTCTCGCCCCGCGCTGGACCCCCCACCGCCCCCTGTGCTCGCCCGGCTCAAGCGTGGCGGTGCGCAGACGGAGAGGCCGCGGGAGGGGATGTCGAGGGACCGGGGACAGACAGGGACACTCCGGGGACGATGTCCTCCAGCGTGTGGCCGCTAGCCTCCTCTAGAGAGCTAGCTCAGCTCGGGTCCGCCGCACGAGCTGCTCTCAAGAGCTCTGACCAGCTGCTGTCACGTGACGTCAACTCACCGGAAAGGGAGCGAGTTGCCCTTCCAAAATAAAACCACACCGTCGCACGGAACGCTTTATATGTAAACAAACGCTCCACTCGCTGACTTGCGTTGAGTTTCATGTTTAAATTATTAGCGGTTTTACGCCGTACAATGATTATCACTTGTTTGTCCTTCCTGTTCTAAACATTCGACGGTCTTGCATTTATATGTACTATCTATCCGTACATGTTTTTATACTGCTTGTGCTCATTAGGTGCACGGGTGCGCTGGGGCCTATCCCAGCTGACTTTGACAAATGAACACTATTTACGATGAATGTAAGGTTTTTACACGAGTACCATCTAATGAGTAGCTAGATAATTCAAAGTGATCGCGAGAGACCCAACTGGAAGTGTCTTATTTTGTAGTGTTGAAATTGTGAGCGGTTTTCAAACAGAGGACGGAGATCACGCCATTCTACGGGCCCTGCAGCATCCATCTATGCAGGGACATGCAGCATGGCATTGTGGGATATTCCTCTCTTACGCCTCCTCCTCCTCCTTTGTGCAGCATCAGCATCATCATCATCAGTCAGAAAGTAGGGCAGGGGGTGAGCTACAAATGAGCGCACGTATGCTGCGTTCAAGGACTGCAGCTGCTCTGCCTTCTTCAATTGGACATTTCCATCAAGAGGTCAACCACGTCACAGCGTGCGTGTGTGTGTGTGTGTGTGTGTGTGTCTGAAGACATATTTGGGGTATTCACACTTCACATGATGAGCTGATATATTTTGGGACACAAACGCCTCTAAAGGACAACCACAAGACTCCTTTCGAACTCAATGGAGTTAAGTTCATTTCCAGGGAGGAGAAAGCAGCAAATGTCCACACTGCAGCGCGCTTGACATGAACCTCTGACCTTCCAGCGTGGCACCAGTGTGTTCAAGCCCTCAGGAAAGTGATGCAGCAATCTATGGCGTTCCTCGGGGCTCATGGCCCACACCACTGGTGTTTCATGGTCAAACACTGTGCAGAAAAACACCGTCCAGACAAAGTATGCTTTTACTAAGGAAAATACTTTATTCCAAGCAAGGTGGCAAAGCACACATGAACACGGAGAACATTCTCCACTTGAGAATTTTCAGTCACTGCTGCGATTGGTTGATCATTTACGTGTAAAATGTCAGAAATCACATGTAAATATTTGACATCTTTCATTTGGAGTTCAGGAACTACACAAGGCACGTATGTATGCTTGACTGGCGATTCGTGAGGATGAGACATTTTAGATTTATGAACCATATTTACATATTTTTTTTCTGCAAATGCTGAAAGTCAGATAAAGCCGACAGCGGCGCAAGGCGATTTACAATGCCAGTAAAAACTAACTGGTCTTTGATTTAGTCGCCTTTTTGTAATGGTTAACCACTTTGAGGCGCCCCCTGGTGGTGGCCAATGCAGTGGACAACCACGGGCCAACGTTCCATGTTGGCTGGCGTCAGCGCTTACGCTTCAAACCGGCGCGGGAAATGCTATAAGGCACTTTCGGGAACTATAAACAATATATTATAAAAGGAAGGAGAAAATAAAAGCATGAACACGAGTATCAAAAAAAGGTGAATGACGGAATGGCATAAAAACATCCAACATGAAAAGAAGTACAGAGCAATAATCTTTGGAGACAAAAAATCTATAAATATTGAAGTCAGTGTCCTGTAAAAAGCCTCCTTGTGTGTATTGATGCAAGGCTGACGGCGCCGACGTTTAATCAAAACACAACGCTCATATTCAGTGCAGCTTTACTTCAACAAGCGCGCCGCCATTGATAATATTATTATTACTATTATTTTGATTCTGTGCTGTCACTCCTTCCTGTTGGCTGATTGAGGAGCGACACAATAAAAGAAAAGAGCAGTGAGAAGTCTGAGGATTGTTAAAGAACACTGAATCTTGCTCCTTGGGGGGGGTAGACCTCAGGAGGTCTCGTTGACGGTTCGCTCCAGCGCGAGCGTTTTACTTCGGCTCTCGTTCGTCCTCTGCTCCAGAGGCCTGGCGGAACAATACAAGCATTATTTGCTGTGGAACTCTTATACCCACAAATACACAAATACCCCATACTGTGTACACACCAGGACAGACGCAGCTTACCACCACCAGTGTGTGACTGGAGACCATGAATAATAGGCTCAGTGCAAAGTGCTTTGGGCACTGCGGTGGCACTTATTTATTTGTAGCGCTTCAAATTTTTTAGTGGAATGAGAGAGATGAACTTCGGACCCTGTGTTTCCCAAATATTCATTTGTTTGTGGCGGTCAAAATGTTTTTGTGGCAGGAGGAGGTGCTCTCCAGAGCCAGTGTTTCCCTGATATTCATTTATTTGTGGTGGTCCACATTTTCTTGTGGCAGAATATGCGCTCTCCAGACCGAATTTCACATGCATTTATTTATTTGTGGTGATACAAATGCTTTTGTGGCAGAATAGATGCACTCCAGCCCCCCGTGTTTCCCATACATTCATTTATTTGTGACAATCAAAATGTTTTTGTGGCAAGAAGAGGTGCTCCCCAGAGCCAGTGTTTCCCAAATATTCATTTATTTATTTTTAGTTCAAATATTGTTGTGGCAGAATGGTGCACTCCAGACCCCGTGTTTCCCATACACATTCTTTTGTAGCGGGAGAGAGGTGTGCTTCAGACCCAGTGTGTCCCATATTTTCATTTATTTGTGACAGTTCACATTTTTTTGTGGTGGAAAATGTGCTGTCCACACCCAGTGTTTCCCAGCCATTTATTTATTTGTGGCAGTCAAATTTTTTTGTGACAGGAGAGGTACTCGGCAGACCCAGTGTTTCCCATACATTCATTTATTTATTTGTGGCGGTCCACATTTTCTTGTGACAGAATGTGCTCTCCAACCCAATTTCACATACATTCATTTATTTGTGGCGGTCCAAATGTTTTTGCGACGGAATAGGTGCACTCCAGACCCCGTGTTTCCCATACATTCATTTATTTATTCGTAGCGGTCCACATTTTTTTGTAACGTGAAAGAGGTACACTTCAGACCCGGTGTTGACCATACATTCGTTACTTTGTGGCAGTCCAAAACTGTTTTATGGTGGGAGAGAGGTGCACTCCAGACCCAGTGTTTCCCATATTTACATTTATTTGTGGCGGTCCAATTTTTATGTGTAGAGATATAGGTGTACTCTAGACACCGTAGAGTCATTTATTTCCCATACAGTCATTTATTTATTTGTGGCGGTCCACATTTTTTGCTCCAGAACCAGTGTTTACCATACATTCATTAATTTGTGGTGGTCCAAATTTATTGTAGCAAGATAGCTTTTCTCCAGACCTTGTGTTTCCCACATTTTTATTTATTTGTGGCTGTCCAAATTGTTTTTGTGGCAAAGGTGAGATGCACTCCAGACCCTACGTTTCCCATACGTTCATTTATTGGTGGCGGTCCACGTTTTCTTGTGGCGGAAAATGTGCTCTCTAGC
The DNA here is from genome assembly GCF_027744805.1 of Dunckerocampus dactyliophorus. Taxonomy (NCBI): domain Eukaryota; kingdom Metazoa; phylum Chordata; class Actinopteri; order Syngnathiformes; family Syngnathidae; genus Dunckerocampus; species Dunckerocampus dactyliophorus. The sequence continues at coordinate 1,504,097 of NC_072820.1, forward strand.
CCAAGTTCCGCGTCCATTCATTCAAATTGTTTTCGGTGGAGGGAGAGAGGTGCGCTCTGGACCCAGTGATTCCCGAATATTCATTTATTTGTGGCGGTCCAAATTGTTCCGTGGCGGCAAAGAGGTGCGCTCCGGACCCTGTGCTTCCCACTCATTCATTTACTGACATGTGGTGGACCGCCACAAATAGATTTGGCGCTACCTGTTCATCCTCGCTCATTCAGCATTCTTTCCTCTGCTTTAAGTTTTTATTTTAATTGTTTTGGTAACACATAAGAGTGGTTTGATGGCACTAGCTGCTACAGCTATGAATCCAGCAGAGGGCGCCATGTCACATGTCAATTCAGCCAACATTTTCCATCAGGAAGAGGCTTTGACGCTTTTGTAAGTACTGTATACCTCCACTATTGTGTAAAACACTTTTCTTCGCCATTCAGCTTCAGCTCTTCGGCATTCGCACGCAATTTCACCACAAATGGAATTCTCTGGTTGTGATGATGAATGGTATTTCATTTGATGACCTTTGCAAGATTATTTCCTACATAAGCGTTGTTGGATTTGTTTGATGTCAGCTGCTGAAGTTTTGTTTTTCATTCCTGCGCTGCTCCCGCGTTTCCCTCAGGGATCAACAAAGTATTGTGATCGTGTAGAAGCCGCCACTCCTTGGCGATTAGCGGGGTTTCAAACGACGCGCAGGGGTCAGGTGCGGTTGAGTTGTGTTTGAAGCGTGTTCAGAGCCTTGGTGGAGGTACCAGTGTGTGTTTATTACCTGTGCAGGTTCTTTGGCGTGTGTGTGGCGTTGCTTTTACTCCTGAAAGGCGGGTGCGTCTCCGCCCGGCTCGGCTCCTGCGACACTCTCTGCTGCTCTGAGCGGCGCCACGCTGCCATAACCACGGGCGTGTCCTCCCAGTGGTCGGGATACTCGCCGCCCAGGCCCAGGAGGTGCGGCGGGTCGTCTTCGAAGGTGGACAAGAGACTTCTCGACTTGACTGAGGGAATACAAAAAAAAGTCAATTTTCATGCTTGCCATTTATTTGTGGCGGTCCAAATATATTTGTGGCAGGACCTGTGGCCGAGTAGGACTCTTTGACGGCCACCTGTTTGGAGGCCAGGCCAGTCTCGGCGACGCTGGAGGACGAGGTGAGGCCGCTGGGGTAGAAGCTACCCAAAAAGAGAGCGAAACACAACACCACCACCTGCGGTGGGGCGGGGGAGAAAATGAGAGGGAGTGGGCGGAGTCAGAGGAGGACGTAGGAGGCCAGCCGGTCGATAACCTCATCAATATCTCTCAAGCGCATACCATTAGGCAGGATGACGTCTGCGTGGTCGCCACTCTGCACGATTTGGAGACTCTACCGGAGAGTGACGCTTGCAAGGACTGGAGCTGCTGCAGCAGAGACCTGAACACACACACACACACACACACACACACACACACACACACACACACACACACGTTAGTTTGCATTGATGTTTCACATTGTAACGCCCAACTAAAGTGACCGTCGCCAGTGTATTGATGTTGCACAGTGTTGTTTTCATTCGCTCAAAGTGCTGCCGTCACGTGACCGTGCACCAAAGTACACACATGCCGCCCCACTAAGCATGCGGACGATGGCGACAAAAGCAGCCGCGCTCGGGTCGCACTCTAAAAGCGGCTGGAACAACACAACACAGCATGTTTGAAGGGGCCGACCGCATTGTATGCACCATGGCCTTCTGTTTCATGTGCTGAATGGGTGCTTTAAAGCGCCCTCTACATGTGGCTGCAGGCATTTTTAGTTTTCTTGCAAGGATATCTTATAGTTTTGGAAGCTTTTATAGCACAAACTCTATCATGGGTTTGAAAAACTATACTAATTAATAAGTCATCACTGTTTTGTCATGGAATAAAGACATTATTAGTAAAAAAAAAAGTGCATATTGAAGCAAATTTAACATATTTTTCCATAAACCAATAATTTTCAAGCATAAAAATGACTAAACAAAGTAAAATACAAATATAAGGCATTCAGAAGATGCATTCTATACTGGTCACTAGGTGTCAGTAATGTCACATGAATAAGAAAATAGCCACCGCAACAACTACTGTACAGGACTGAAAGTAAACAAAGCACAACAAAGAACTCTAGCCATGCTAACATGTGAGACTATATTGTGTCTTACATGTCTTATTTTCTCTGAGTATGTCTACTATATTGGGTAATAGGCGTGGAAAGGTGATTATAGGGCTGTTCATTCATGTTTAGAGGGCTTAAATAATGTTAAAAACATATTTAGAAAGTTTTGAAAGGTTTTCTATGCTTAATATGTCTTATTTTCTCTTATTATGTCTACTATATTGGGTAGAATGAGTGTAAAAATGACTGTAGGGATGTTATTTAATGTCTAGAGGGCTCTAATAATGTTAAAAAACACATTCAGAAGGTGGTAAACAGGTTTCTATGTTTTATATGTCTTATTTTCTCTTATTATGTCTCCTATATTGGGTAATAGGGGTGTAAAGGTGACTATAGGGGTGTTATTTCATGTGTAGAGGGCTCTAACAATGTTAAAATCCCTATATAGAAGGTTGTAAATAGGTTTTCTATGTCTTATATCATTATCTCTGTCTATATGTGTCCTTGGCTGGTGACCAGTCCAGGATGTACTCTGCCTCTCGCCCAAAGGCAGCTGGGTTAGGCTACAGCATACCCCGCAGCCCTAGTGAGGGCAAGCGACATAGAAAATGAATGGAGGGATATTATTATGTCTACTATATTGTGTAATAGGAGTGTAAGGATGACTATAGGGATGTTCACTCATGTTTAGAGGACTCTAATAATGTTAAAAAACGTATTTAGAAAGTTGTAAATAGTTTTTTGTATGCTTAATATGTCTTATTTTTTCTCATTATGTCTACTATAGTAAGTAATAAGAAGGTAAAGGTGACTATAGGGGTGTTATTTCATGTCTAGAGGGCTCTAATAATGTTAAAAAGGATACTTAGAAGGTCGTAAACAGGTTTACTATGCACTAACTACCAAAATATTACATTTAGAAATAAGGAATACTACTTGGCAGAAATTCACTTATCACAGTCGGGTCTGGAACCAATTAATTGCCATAAACAAGGGTGGTGTCCAGTGCATACACGAGGGGACACACTACGTTAACAGGACTTAAAAAAATATCATCACGATGATCTTTTATCAATATTGAAATCACGTGACACTAATCACAAATGAAACAGCAGCTACTTCAAAAATGATGTTCCAGGACTGCTAAAGCACCAAATCCCTCGTGAGTTGTGTTCTGTCATTTTAGATTCAAGTTAAAAATCCCGTCCTTGTGGTTTCATTTCAAATATATTTTGTGTTCCTTTCCACCCACACCCTGCCCCCACGGGCTCAAAAAGGCTGGAGAGCACTGCTTTACAAGATATTTAAGAAGTACTGCAATATGTCTAAGTATATTATATCCTTGTAGCTAATATGTGTATTCAGTGTCCTTCTTACTTGTTGGTGCACTCCAGTGTCTCCACTTTTCTGCGGAGTTCACTGTTTTCGTTGGAGCATGTCTCCACCCTGTGGTCAGAGAGAAGTACTGCAGGTGAGGGATCCCCATTCAAAACCAAACCACACGATGAAATTCTTGACAAAACACAAAACCATAAACTTTTTCGAACGTTTATGTTAAAAGGACGCACTTCTTCTCCAAGGTGTCCATGTATTCCTTCTTCTTCCTGCGGCTCTCCTGAGCTGAAATCTGAGAGGGAAGATATGTTTAGAAAAAAAAAAGACTTATTAACAAAATGCAGTTTTCCGTGAACTTCACCTTATTCTTGATCTTCCTGCGAATCTTCTTCAGCGCCTTCTCCTCCGCCTTGGTGAGCGGCAGCTTGGTGGGAACGGGATAACCCTCGGCCACCAGCGTGCGGCGCTCCTCTTCGGTCAGCATCAGCGGTCCGGAGCCCTGAAGCTTCTAAAACCAAAAACAGCAGAACTTCAAGCAGCTATGGCGGCCCACTTGATTAAAGCACATGCTGCTTGTCACTCACATGGGGGGCTGTGAGCAGAGGTGAGTTGGATAAGGAGGAGGAGGCGCTCCCTCGGGGGGACGCCTTCAGGCTGGGCTGGGTGGGAGGCGGGCTGGCGGGCGAGGTGGGGCGGGACAAGCTCGGAGGGGCGTGCACGGGGCTCTGGCTGCCCTCCGAGTCGCTGCCGTGGGAGCTGGGAGGGGTGGGAGGCATCTGGAGGGCATCCAGACCTGAAGGGTGGGGGGCAGACCCTTGTAAGGACAATCTGGGCTAAACATGAGTAAGTATGAGGTGCTAACTCACCTTTGGCGGACAGGTTGAGAAACTGGTCCACTTCGTGAGGTTCTAGTTTAATCTGAGGGAGGACGCTCTCCTCCTTCACCTGTCAGCACAAAGATTATTAACGTGAAGATGACCACACGTGCACATTAAATCAGCTGAGCTCCCACCTTGATGCTTCTGTCATGGGGGCTGCTGACGGGGGTCTGAACCGGGCTGGTGGGGGTCACGGTGGCGGCGACAACGGGGCACTCGGGGGCTTGGGCTTCCTCAGCGGACCCCAGAGAGAGGGAGAAGGTGGGCAGGAGGGAGGATGGGGCGTCGCAGAGGAGGCCCTCCATGGCCTCATCCTGGTCCATGGGCCACTCGGCCGAGTCGCCGTCAGATTCTAAACAAAAGGCAAAAAAGTCTTTCCGGGAGCCGCTTTAGTGACAATATCCACATTTTCCTCATGGTTCCCTTTTCCTGCGGCCGTCCCAATACTTGTGCCCACAATATACAGCATCAGCGTCCTCACCTGCGTCACTGCCGTGCTCCCCGGTCAGGTGTGACAGCGGCGACTGCGGCCTGCTGTCGCCGCACAGCGAGTAGCTGTGCTCGGCCGTGATGTGCGGGGGCAGCGGCGAGGACGGGGACAGATTGCCGCCGTCCTCGTCCTCCATGGCGTCCACGCCGCCTCCTCGCACCCCGCCGGACAGGAATGGGTCGCTGAGGAGTTGGCCGAGCAAAGCGTCATGGGAGAGGTCATCCAGGAGCTCGGAGAAGTGCTGCACAAGAAGAGAAAAGGTGGGAATTATGAGCAATCATGGCCACTAGGGGGCGTACTTGCACGCTAGCTCTCAATGTGTGTGGTTTTCTCACTTTCATCATTTGCCATCCTCTTTCATGTTTTAACACACTTTTTACCTCATTTAGCAGTACATATATAACATAACTATATAATCATAAATAATATAATAAATATAGAAAATTTAACATTAATAATAGGGTTTTATACACACACACCATCATGTATTTGTAAGATAATTCCACTCCTGAAGCTTTGCAAAAAAAACAGGCTGATAATGTGTCAAAACATAAAACCCTACTGTGTTACCTGTACTACTACATTGTCCGACAAGAACACCACATGGTGGCGCTGTTATTAAACCCCATGACCAGCTCTACTACCCCTATGTTGCCCAATTACAGTATGCACGAGTCTCATTTGTACATGTGCGTTAGCCTTCATTTTGTCCAGGCGGGCTTTCCGTCCTCAAGAAGTAGTCCCCTGCTATTGAGACCTAAAATGAGTCCGACAAAAAGTATGCCTCTATATGTGTTATTTATGTGTTTTCATGCATCATCTGCTAAAGTGGGGTATTTAAATGGGATGCACATGGTTTTTGGAAGTGTTTCAAGTCGCCATAGAAGTCGCGACTGCTCACCACGAGCATGTATTTGAAGTTTGTCATGTAAATTAGCACCGAGCTAGCGCTTATCTTTGAATCACTGATCTGTATAATATATCTGGATAGCTCATACGTCGTGATTTTTTTTGTTTGTGTTATGAAATAGAAATAAGCTCTTTTCTGATATAGAAATATATTTGAACAAAAACCACAAGAATAATATGTGATAACCATAATGTGTAATAACCATAAACACACACACACAGAATACAACACTGAAACAAAACCATATGCTTTGGGTAAGACAATACGTTGTTTGCAATCTCAAACATACCGGTATGCATGTTCAGTAATATTTTCCAGAACATATCATATGAATGAATCCTTTTACGTCAGTCATTCAGCAGCAAAAAAAAAAATGGTTGTTTATCCAAATGAAGGGTCATGCCGGGTCAATTGTATGCTAACTGGCTTGCTAACTGCACTGTATACAATGCCTGGTAAGCATCATGGAAGCACTGAGATTCTTCCATTCCTTCAAGTAACGCAACCTTCGTCCCTTAAAGAAATACATATATCATGACATAACAAAAAAGTACGTACATTTTCTCTTAGCTATTATAGAGCTATATAAACCTATCAATTCTGGACATACATTTAATCAGAGGAATTTCACACGATCGAAAATATCTGAGAGATGGACAGTGCAAAACCCTTAAATGATCAATCATAAATCTACATTTCAATCATACTTACACGTGAAATGTTCGTCCACAGCCTTTGAACTGGCGATTTGTGCAGTTAATAGCTGCACATGCAGGCATCTTAAGGCAAAATTTGTGTCCAATCCGAATTAATAAAAGAAGTTCACCACGAATGCAAAAGCTTGCCCGAGAAGTGTTTCTTGCGAGTAGCAATATGGCGGCCGTGTGGCTTCACAAGTCATCGCCAATGAGCTATCCAGATATATTATACAGATCAGTGCTTTGAATGCATTTCTTTCATGTTCAATTTAAGTATTTTATTATTTGTATCTTATGCAAATGCTATTTCGACATACTTCATTTATGTATGTGTATATTTTACAGTGCTTCAAGTGAAGGCTTTATTTAGGACCTGTTATCTGTCAGCTGAGTTAGCAAGAAGAAGACATTCGACCAAACAAACGCCACCGTAAGTCATGGAGCTACAATGTGTGTGTGAGTGTGTGATGCCAATAACATACTGTGAGGCTATTTAAGAGGGAAGACAAATATTTACACATGGACCCACCAGTGGGACATTCCCCATCTGGTCCACAACATCCAGCGCAGACATGTAAACAAATATCCAACAATTAACTTCCAGGTGTAGAAGTTACCGCTTTGGTAACTTGGTTGCCATGGTTACCGCCTCATCATCCATCCTTGGCCGTTAGCCACTCAGCTCAGGAGGATAAAGCAACAGTGTGCAACATTGTAGACCCGAGTGTGCTTAAAAATAACGTCTTTGTATAAGGACAGGAAAAGGGAGAGGTCCCACTCTGACTGCTTAAAAAACAGAACCAGGCCACAAACCACACACACACCAGCTTCATACACTCCCTGTTATTTCTCCTGCGTGCGTGCGTGCGTGATGGGCTGTGGCCCGCTCCACTGCCCTACATCTCACACACACACACACACACACACAGAAGCGTCTTTGTGAGGCCAGCTCACACAGGCGTGCCATTTCAGGACGACTGTAACTCGACCCCCCTCCCCACACAGACGACCTCAGTAGCCTGAGTGGGAAAAGTGGGGGCAGGAATCCGTGAGGAACAAAGACGCTTTAGGTTGGTGTTAGTCAGTCATTGGGAAAATGCATATAACTTAAAGGCATCACAACACACATTATAACAGGCCTGTCTTGTCATTCCAGCACACCTCACACACACCTGGTCTGCCAGGGGAAAAGTAGACGTAGTAGGAGGGATCAGCTGGTTATCGAGTAATCAGACCCCTCTAGATTCTTTTTTAAAAAAGTGACTTTTTCTGTTGTTATTGGAGACTCAAACATGAACGCACGTATCGCTCCTCTCAACGTGCAACGGGGTCCTGCTGTGGGCTCCTCCCCCGCTAAACCTTTTTTTTGGGGGGGGGGTTTTGTCTTCCACAGCATCCATAAAAATGACACGCGTCAGGGCCTGGGATGCAAATTAGACAGCGACGTCATCCCACCTCCACAAATGGATTGCAGTCCAATGGAAAACAAGAGTGACGGTACGTTTGGCTCAATTTGGAGAACCAAATCTTTTGGCTTGGCTCCCAGAATTTTGTGTTGCTTAGGTTGATTTCTTACCAAAGTAATTTTTTAAATCTAAAAAATAACTAGAAAAGCACTCTGAGCCAATACCGATAACTTTTTGCTTCTCAAGATCGATATAATGCCGATATAACTTTTTTATATCTACTTTTTAAAATTTAAATGTGTCGTAAGGAGGACTGGAACAAATTAGGATTTGACCAAGTGTACCTGATGATTTGTCCTAATCAGATATCATAACATTACTACCACATCACGACTACCAGGAGAACCAGAGTATAGAGGGGAGCCAACTGCTGTGGCCCAGCAAGGTGCACTGTATTCGGGCACACGCTGCGAGTAGCCAGCGTGACGCCACAGAGGTCTCCCGCAAAACTTTTGCACTTTTCAAATGCTGTGGCGCAGGCGTTTCAGGTGGCTGATGAGGTTTTTTATGTGCTCAATGTTTTGTTTTTTTTTTTTTACAGGCCGTTAACATCACAGGCAGGAGAAAAAGGGAGCGCTTAATTTGCTCACCTGCACAGTACAGGTTATCTCGCCTCACTGGAGCGTTTTTCAAATTATCGTTATCAGAGCTACTGTATTTTTAACTCATTCAACCCCTTCAGTAGCGGCCATTTTAGATGGTCTTTCAAGGCACACAGAATATTGGGTTCGATGGCTTTAGAAACACGCAAAGATTAGACTCCTGTCTTTCATCAGAAAAAAAAGTTTGTTTCTACCTTTTTCTGTTCTTTAGTAATCTGCAGTAGAACAAAAGGAAAATATCAGTTTCCAACAAAAAAAGGGAGAAAAACAGCTTTTTTTGTGAAACGATTTCAAGCATAACTTTCACTTTGATACAATTTTATTGACAGCTCAAATATCTAAACAACTACACCAACATAAACAACACAAAAAAGGCTTGTTTTACATCAAAATAGCAATTTATTTGCAAATACAACACAATGAACTATTTACAATTTTCACATTTGGAACTGAACTGAAAATTTCCCTACAATGCGTAACCGTCTACACGCTACACTCCTCCACGCTCTCCCGCATCCTCCTTGCTGTCGAGTGTGTTTGTACATGCAAAAGATCCATGCCGAGCTCTTAGCAAACGCACTTCTGCCACCTTGTGGCCGTTTTTATGGCTTAAAATTGCTCTAAAGGTGACTTCTGTCAGTCTGCAGTTGAGTCATCACCTCTTTTTGGCTCTCTCACAGAAAAACGTAAGATCCCAACGGATCGGGCGTCGGGGATTATAAAAATCGGATTTAATCATAATTCCCTCAAATCGGCCTGATAATTATCGAGCACCCCTAACAAAAATGATAAAACACAAAAAGACCCAGGTCAACTAGACAAAAAGGTCATGATTGTGTGTATTATTTATAACGGTTTACAGCCACACAACAAACATAACACGACCAAATAGGAGTTCAAATGTGGGAAACTAAACGAAAAAGCAGTTTTTGCTGGTCCTCAGTGAAGCTTTTCTCATAATTGTAACTTTCCTGTCTCATACTGTAGTTATGACTTTTTCTCATCATTTCAACTTCATCTCACAATTTCGACTTTATTTCAGGACTTTTTTTATCTCATCATTTCAACTTTTTATCTCACAATTAAGACTATCACATTATTATGACTTAATATCTCATCATTTTGACCTTCTTTCATGGCTTTCTTATCTCATAATTGACTTGTTAATCTCATAGTTCTGACTTTTGTCTCAAAATTATGGCTTTTTATTTTATAATTTCTAATTTTCATAATCATCACATAATTGACTTTTTCCTCTCATAATTTCAACTTTATCTCATAATTATGACTTTTTATCTCATAATTTCATCCTTTTATCTCATAATTGATTTTTGATCTCATAATTTCGTCTTTTTATCTCACAATTATGACTGTTATAATTTCACTTTTTTAATCTCATAATTATGACTGTTGTCAACTTTTTATCTCATATTTCGGAATTTTCATCTCACAATTTCGACTTTTTATCTCATAATTATGACTTTCCTATCTCATAATTATGACTTTATCTCATAGTTTTGACTTTCTCATCATTTTGAGTTTCTATCACATATACTTGTATTATGACTTTCCCATCTCACGAGTTAAAATGTGGGGAAACTAAAAGAAAAAGCAGTTTTTGCTGGTCTTTAGTGAAGATTGGCACTCTGTGTTTCCCGCTGCTCATTTTGCTCACCTTTCCAGGGTTGGCGTCCCCATTTCCACCAATCACGTGCGCCTTAAAGCCTTCAGACATCCTTGAGAGCATCCATGAGCAACACTCGAGCACGAAAACAGGCAAAAGTTAGCCACGTGCTAACGTCACCAGCCTGGGGGACCTCACTTCAGATTTGTGAAAGTCACCACGAGCCACCAAAACTTGACAAACGTTCCACCGAGTTCAAACTTGTTTTTTTTTACCAGCAATTAGATCTCCTGAATAAAAGGTGGCCTCCAGCTGTGCCGCGTCTGCTTGGAGAGCCAATGGCGGGGCCGAGGAGGAAAGATGCCTGCAAGTCTTCAGTTCCTCCGCGCGGTCGCGTACGAATGGAAAGCAAAGTCTCCCGTGGCTGTGCCAGAATTACTGTAGCCCACGAAAAGTCCAAAACTTTATCTCAGCATTTACTTTATCTCATCATTATGACTTTTCTATCTCATCATTTACTTTATCTCATCATTATGACTTTTCTATCTCATCATTTACTTTATCTCATCATTATGACTTTTTATCTCATCATTTACTGTCCATCTCATCATTATGACTTCTTATCTCATAATTTACTGTCCATCTCATCATTATGACTTCTTATCTCATAATTATGATTTTTATCTCATAATTATACAATTTACTTTCTCATAATTCTAACTTTCCTATCTCATCATTATGACTTTTTATCTCATAATGTACTTTCTTTCTCATAATTATGACTTCTTATATTTATGACTCATATCTCATAATTAGGACTTTTTCTTGTAATTTCAACTTTTTATCTCGTAATTATGACTTTCCTGTGTCAATAAGGATTTTTTTAAATCTCAGAATTTCAACTTTTTATCTCATAAGTATGATCTCATAATTTCGATGTTGTGTCATAACAATGACTTTCTTATCTCATAATTTTGACTTTTCTACCTCATAATTATGACTTTCCCATCTGATAATTAGGACTTTTTATCTCACAAGTTTGACTTGTTATCTCTTAATTAGGACTTTCGTATCTCATAATGAGGAAATTTTCTAGTCATTTTGACTTTTTATATTATAATGATGACTTTCCTATCTCATAATTATGACTTTGTCGTGTAATTTGGACTTTTCATATGATAATTATGACTATTATGTCATTACTTTTCGATGTTTTCGTTCATAATTATGAGGCTAATTGGGCTAAAAAAATGTTTCCTTTAAAAACAAAAGTGGAATGATGCAACATGTGAAGTAGAGGCAGCAGATGGGGGAGGGCAAACAAAGCAATGTTTGCATATTAACGCACGCGTGCACTTTAGCCCGGACTGCGTCCTCGGCGTGATGACACGCTCCCACGCAAAAGGACAAACACGTCCAGATAAAGCCCTCAATAGTCATCATTTCACTGCTAATCCCCCCACGACGGTGGCAGCGGCTACTGGAACGTCAACGACCAACAGGATGTGCAGTATGTCCGCCTAGCAACAGTGTCAGGAGGCCAGCTAGAAAGTTAGCAAGAGCGCTACATCATTCTCAATGCGATAATGATCATCCAGTCATAACTAAACTTTAGCGTGACAAGCTGTTTGAAGATAGCGTGATGATAATAAACGTGAGGAACCTTGGACAAAACCTCACGCTGCCTTTATCTCGGCAAGGCGAGGACGTTGTGACTTGGAGCTAGCGTTCACGTTGAATCCCAGGGCCGCTGAGCATCCGCCAATGAACCTTCCCACCCCCGAGGGCTGCGATGATTATACCTCTGGTTGCATTCAGTCATTTCCCTGCCAAGGCAGATAATGACACCTCATGAGAAAGCCCGATTAGTAGCTGCACGGAGACGTGAGCGGCGTCTCGCAGACGCAAATAACAGTGATAACAAAGAGTGACGGAGCGGGACGTGACATCAATGATTGTCTTTCAAAGTTTAAAGATGCAAGTGTCTTTCTCCGTGAAAGTGAAAGCTCACAGTGTACAAATAACACGCCGGGTCAAAGTTCACGCCTTATCCGGGCCACTGTGACATGTTGGTGTGCACGAGTGTGTGCGTGTGCACGTGGGTGCGGGAATTCAAGTGAAAATGCAGACATGGAAAAGTGTCTACTCCCCACCCTCCCTGCAGGCGTCACCAAAAGTTCCAGATTGTTGTTCCTACTCCTCCCCCTCCACACACGCACGCACACGCGCACACACACACACACACACACACACACGTGCACACACTCCAAACAGCATCCAGACGTTAGCAGATGACTTCACCACATGCAGACTGGGAAGAGCCTTCACAATCAGCCTACAAAAGAATATTTGAAATAAAGGTTATCGCGCAAGCTTGTTATTATTATTCATCAAATAGAAATTCATGTCGCGTGTGGAATATTTTCATGAGCTTTAAGCGAGAAAGTTGTCTGAGCGTCACTTCGTGGCTGAACGTTCCACTCGGGAGGCGTAAACGAAATCAAGCAGTCTGGCGCTTTGGAGAAGTGAAAATGTTTGAAACGTTCTCTCAGCTGGGGAGAAACTGGTCTCATTAGAACTGGGTCAGCTCACTCAGGTTTTCCGTGTCGTCATGGCGACCGGCCAGCTGGGTTTAGTCACCTCCGCTCAGCAAAAAACAAAGTTAAGTCTACAAGACGGACCATGAGCAACATTTGCCAACTTTTTTCTTTCTTTAATATAATATTACCTATAATATTACCTGTCCGTTATATGTCATCACTTTGCTGACCGCTGTTATTCAAATTATATTATTTAAGTTTTATTAGCATACAAATAAAATACTAATATATCTATTGTTTAATTATTATAAAATAAAAATAAAAGCATAACACAAAATAATAAATAAATATAAATAATAAATATACATTTAAATCAAATCAAATATTTAGAAAATACAGAAAAGTATAAAGTTTAATAAAATACTAATACAATAGTTATTTTTTATTAGTGTAAAATAATGTAATAACATCAAAATTTTGAATAAAATAGTAAATAATTAGAAAACAAACATTAAAAAAGCATAAACTGATCAAATAAAATACAGTAATAATTATTTTTAATTATAAAATAAGTAACAAAATAAAATAAATATTTGGTATTATAAAATAAGTATAATTGCGCAAGTAGTAATAATAATAATAATAATAATAAGTACAATTCTAAAATAATTATTTTTACTTATGAAATATATTGTCTAATAAAATACTATAAGTAATAATAGTTTTTAAATGATATTACAAAATAAAATAAATGCACATTTTAAGTCACTTAAGTGTTTTTTGTTGTTGTTTTTTTTACTTAATTTTACAATGATTAATGCAACAAAAATAAATATTAATTTAATTGTGTTTCCACTATGCCAGTGACCAATAACAAATGAGTTGTGGGTCCCAAACGGCCCTCAGGACAAACTTTTGACAGATTAGTTATTATATTTCAGGGAATAATGCTTACTTAAAAAAAAAAAAAAAAAAAAAGTTATTTTAAGACTTGATGTCAAAGCACAGCATAAAAGTCACTAGTCACTAAAACAGGGACGGAAGCTAATCGTCTATCTAGCTAACCAACACTGTTGCTAGGTAGACTTATATCTTGTTAACTGTCTTTCTATGTAGGTATCTTGCCGGGATAACTTTCTAGCGAGCTAACTAACACCAGTTTCTAGGTAGATATCAACTTGTTAACTAGCTTTCTAAGTAGCTAGCTTGTGGACTAACTACCTTCCTTGGCGGCCATTTTGCTAGCTAGCTAGCTAGCCAACCAACACTGTTGCTAGTAGACATATTGCACATCTTGTTAACTGTCTTTCTATGGAGGTGTCTTGTTGGCTGATTTCTAGCTCGCTAACTAACACAGCTTCTGCGTAGATGCCAAATTGTGAACTAGCTTTTTAAGCAGTTATCTTGCGGACTAACTCACTTTCTTGGCAGCCATCTTGCTAGCAAGATAACTAACGCCGTTTTAAACGTACAGTCACACGATGACTGAAAGTGGGTCAGCGAGTACCTGCGCTAAGCCGTTTCATGTCTCCTGAAGACAAAACAAACTCGTCTGGACTCGTCTATCATGGTCACGCCTTGAAGCCTGCCTGGCAACTGAACATGAAGCCGCTTGTGGACGTTTTTACTGGACTTTTCCTGCCGCCTCGGACAAGAACCGGCTCGATCGCCCTGTGTGGATGACGGCCAACGGGGATGGTGGGGTGAAAGGTTAACGAGACTGCCCAACTGGGAGCGCGAAGGAGGCAGGAAGTGAGGCCGCACGCCCATAAAAGGTGTCCTACTGCTGCCTAATGAGAAGACTTTGATGCTTCAGCACTACCAAGCTGCTTGATGCTGGACAATGATGATGATGGAGCGACTTTAGGCCATAAAAGTCTTCTGCAAGCCGCTCCTTTTAGGGATTAGACGCTTCTAGCTAACCACACACACACAAAGGCGTGGAAGGCTGAATGAAGGGGAGACAAATTTAGCTTCTCCTCAGAAGACCATAATCATAATCCCTCACTGCATGATTACCACCTTCCTTCTCCGCAAACTAAAAAGCTCCACTTTTCCGAGCAAGTAGGGGGGAGGAGACGTTGCATCAGACTGGGAACACACGCACACCCACACACACACACACACACACACACACACACATGTGGACGCCATGTGTGAGCCTCCAGGCTTCAAGGAGGGAGCAGCAGGACAACGAGCAAACCTGCGGGAGGTGCAAAGTGAAGAAACCCCGGTGGCGTCTTTGCAACTTTCTAAACAGGATGCCCTGCCCCGGCGGGGAACAGGCGCCTGCACTGTCACGCCGTTGTTTACTCTGCGACTGTTTGCTAACACACAACCGTTCGCAGCCTGCAAACGTGTGTGCGTGGGTGTTCGTGTGGTGCGAGATGTTCTAGTAGAAGAAGTGTGTGTGAGAGAGTGTGTTACGTAAGAGGACACATTCTTGGGAAGGAGCGCAGCATGTGCATAGCAAACCGGGTGCATGGAGGACACTCGTAGCACCATACAGTAACCGTGGTGCATTCAAGAGACGCCAAGCAAATTGCGAAATCCTACCGCTTGATGAAAAACATGACTTTAAATGTGTAAAAAATGGGGGCTTTCCAACAGAGACTCTGACATGAAAACACGTGCCGCTCTTCTCAACGAGCAGCAGGTGCTGCCGTGAGCCCCTCGCCCCCATCTCAAAGCACTCGCAGGCGGCTGGCTCAGTCTTGTTTGGGACTTTTTTTTTCTTTTTTCAATGCCAATAAAGAAGCAGGATGGCGTCCTTTTCCATCCATCCATCTTCTATGCCGCTTATGCTTTTTAGGGTCAGGTCTTCCCGATCTCCCGACTGCGTGCAAACATGCAAACGCATCATGGCCAATGATGCGTTTGATGAACACTACTGCCGCTTTAAGCTAACAGTAACATGTGTACTTACTAAAAAATGGCTTATCTTGCATGTCAAGTAGTTCCCAACATGACAGCGCATCTCTTGAATGGAGGATATTTGTATGCTAGCGTCACTTCCTGTTTTGTCAACAATGACGTTCAAATAGTTTGATTTTGAACCAGCGGAACCTGATCCTGCCGTGCAGGGAGTGACGTCTGACGAGCGGATGGATTTGGGCCGTGCAGGCTTTGCATTGTCGTCAGGAATCTGGCGTCAACACACCCTGCCGGGAGAATGGCGTGGCCCGAGAGGAGGGCGGACAATCCAAGCAGTCTGTTTGTGGAACACTTCGCTCTATTTTACATTCATGCACGCCCAACTCACACTCGGCTGCTATGTTCAACGTGCGCACAAGCAAGGCCGCTTCTAATTGGACGGCGGGTCCGTGTGGATGGAATGCTGGAGGAACCGTAGCCTCAGGACTGGTTTAAAAGGACCTGCAGTCAAGTCTGGACCCGTCAGGAGCAGCCAGTCCAAGTGTGAGTGGGTTCTGTAGGCTGCCATGGTGCAAGGATCAAACGTTCCCTTTGCCGGCCCAAAGTGACTCCTGAACGCTGGCACTTATGCAACAGATGGAAAGCAGAACAAATACACCTCCTTGGAAATGCATTTAGCACATGTCCACCAGCTTTAAAAACCTGTGCGACCTACTTTTAGGCTGCGTTGGGTCGTGTAAAAAGCCATAAAAGCTCTTTGAAAGTATATTTTACAAGCTTTTAGTGAAATATACGCAGGTAAATATAACACAAACACCAACATAACCTGCATATTCAAACCAGTAGACGCCACTTTGGCTTACAATATTTGAGCTAAATCTCATAACAAATTCCTGAAAGCTCCTTAAAAGTATATTTGACAAGCTTTTAGTGAAACATAAGTGCAGTATAAAAATAAGATGCGTATTCAAACCGGTAGATGGCACTTTGGCTGACAATATTTGAGCTATATCTCGCAATAAAGCCTCTTTAAAAATAGATTTTACATGCAGTTGGTGAAATCTAAGCTGGTAAAAAACAGTACAACATAAAAATAAACTATATTTTCAAACCAGCCGTCAGCATTTTGCTTTGGAATAATTGAGTTAGGTCACATAATAAGCCGTGAAAGCTCTTTTAAAAGTAGGTTTTACAAGCTCGTGGTCAAATAAGCTGGTAAATACAGCAGAATATAAAAGCGCCATGCCTATTCTAACCAGTAGACGGCATTTTGGTTTGGAATATTTGAGGCCCATCTTGCAATAAGGCCTCAGAGCTCTTTAAAAGTATATTTTACTAGCTTTTAGTGAACTATAAGCTGGTAGTTATAGTGCAATATAAACATAACCTGCATATTCAAATCAGTAGATGGCACTTTGGCGTATAATATTTCAGCTAGATCTCATAATAAATCCAGAAAGCTCTTTAAAAGTACATTTTACATGCAGTTGGTGAAATATAAGATGGTATATACACAGCAGAATATAAAAATAACATGCGTATTCCAACCAGTAGATTGGATTTGGCTGTCAGTATTCAAGCTACTTCTTGTAATAAGCCCTGAAAGCTCTTTAAAAGTATATTTTACATGCAGTTGGTGAAAAATGCAGAAGATACATATTCAACCCAGCAAACGTCATTTTGCTGTGGAATAATTGAGTTACATCACGTAATATGCCAGGAAAGCCGCCCAATCAAATGCAGTTAACAAAGATAACAATGCTCACTTTTGCTTGACGCTGTCAGAGAGGTATTCAGTGAGCAATATGCTCATTAGCTTACTCCTTTTATTCCTCAACAATGACCACAAACGTGTCTTGTTCTGCTTATTCTGCTTATTTATAAACATTTTTCACTAAAGTAACCAATCAAAAGAGATGGGGGACAAGGGGGGGGGGGGGGGGGGTGCAGTTGGGTGGCAAATGCACCCAGGACCTCAAGGCTCAACTTGTGTATGGAGAGCAGGGCGCGCACGCGCGCGCGCGCGCACACACACACACACACACACACACACAGTCAAATAATGCTGTGACTTACATTAGTGTAGAGAGCACAGTCCATGTCTGCAGCCTCGGACAGCTCGCTGAGGTTCCGGTCCCAGTGCAGGAAGGCTTCAGTGGAGTCCAGGATCTCCATGGTCCTCTGTGTCCTCCTCCGTCACGACAGCAAACAAGAAAAGTTCGTCGTAACTTGCGTGTGTGTTTCAACAGGAAGTCGACACCAGAAAGTGAGCTAATGAAGCGTGAACGTCCGAGTGTGTTTGTTGATCATCTCCGTTTGTCGTCTTAGACATCAACACATACTTTGCTGCTGTCTCGCCTTCCTTTTCTCTCCTCCTCCTCTTCTTCTTCTTCCTCACCCACTAGACTGACTGGAATGTGTGGGCGGAGTCAGACGCCAAGCAAGAAAGTGCAAAAATATCGACCATCAAACTGTTACAGGAATGACTTGAAGGTGTGCGTGTAATGTACGACTTCCGATGTAACTTACAATAAACTTATTAGCGGTTTTGTGAGTTCCAGATGCTTGTTCAACTCCAGCAAATCGAAATATTGAAGCATTTCCGGTTTCAATATAAAGTCCTCTCAAAATCCTCACCGTCAGAATTTGTGACACGAAACCCGTGTCAATTGCATCTTTAGGTAAAAAGGGTAACTCAAGTAGAATTTGACGTTAAGGATGCTGCTTTAAATAATAGATGGTAACTAAATACGATTTAAATCTCGAGCGCGCCATTTGAAACTCTTATTTATTGAAGTTCCGGTCTGGCAGGGCGCATGCGCATCTATCGTTCAGTCCGATCACTGCTAACTGAGACCTATGACGGGCACAGAAACTAGCCAATGAGGAGCGCGTTTAACATTTCCTTCAAGCCAACTGGGGGAGGCCAAGAATACTAGTGACGATGGCCCGCCTTCGCTAGCGAACACTTCCAAAAATAATCATTTAAACATTCCGTATCCGCACATTTTTGACAAAGTATGCAATGACAAATTGTCAACTTTAACGTGAATTAACGTTTTAATCTTTTAACAGGTTTGTGACTTTGTTAAGTACTACTTAGTGAACATTAACGAAACATAATGCAAATGACTTGAAATATTTCACTGACAACTTGGATTTCCCTAATAACCTCAACAGATAAGTGCCTAAATGTTGGTGCATGGGTTAAAACGGTCAGTAGAACTATTTAAAATGTACAAAAACCTGCTTTTGCTAACTTAATCCACCCATCTCAAACACTGATATAGCATCTACTGAAAGAGTTAATGGATTCATAAGTCTTTTATGCCATATTTAAGGACAATTACGTCTTGTCTGGGCGGAAAAAGGTATCTTTGACACAAACCCCAATGCAAAGTGAAAGTACTACACACATGTACAATGCAAAGTTAAAGTACTGCACACATACTACAAGAGGTCTTTTTCTGCTGCTTTTGACAGACGTGACTTTTTTCCAGCGGTTGGAGGCGCCACAGTCAAACAGCGCCAGTGTGCTGCTTCAGTCTTTGCAAAACTGTTCCTGTGGTGTCCCCGTCCTCAGTCTCTTTTTTGGGTATAAACAGAGGAAGGTAGAAAAAGAAAGTGGGTTTGAAAGACGAAGCATTCAGGTTCTGTCACGAACGTTGTCACTCAGGAAGATGATGTTGTCTGAGAAAACGGGGGAAAGAGGGCTTTTTAGCTTAGTCGGCATAAACCTGAACATTCACAAGTTTTTCTACAAACCTGCAATGATTGTCGTGGCCTGGCGTCTCACTTGGTTCTTGTCCACATACTCGCCGTAGTCCAGCTTGCCTTCCACTAGGATCCTGGCCCTGCAAGACACGAGTCGGGGTTAAATGGTGTGCAATGAAGCCCGTTACCACATCCGGAGGTGCTTCATACCCTTTCTTGACATACTGGTAGGCCACGTCCCTCAAACCGGGTTTAAAGATGGACACGCGATGCCATGTGGTCTTTTGGCTGATGTCACCTGGAGGTGAAAAACACAACAAAACAAACGTTAGTGTACTTTTATCTACTCTTGGGACCACAGCAGCTGGAGTTACTACATCTGTGGCTTCATGTCCTGAACAGGTTGAGTAACGGCGACCTCTAGTGGAGAGGAATTATACGTACAACAACCACATTTACTTTCAATTGTTCCAATCGTCTTAACTTTCAGTTTAGAGTAGGGGTGTCTTTTTCTAATAATACAACTTCATTCTCAAAGTATTTGGACTTTCTTCCCATCATATAACTTTTTCCCCAACCTAACTTTCCAAAAATGACAACTTTATCTTGTGTTTGTTTCTCATAAAATGACACTTGTCTTTTCTATTTCTGCTGTTTTTTTTGTCCCCCACTATTACAACTTTCTTCTTAAATAATCTGCTGAAATGTTCTGACTTTATTCCCATAATATTATGACATTTGTGTAAAATCACAACTTTTCTCATTGTAGTACAACTTTTTTGTCTTAATATTCTGACTTTTTTCTTAGTGTTACTGCTGATTTTTCCTTTTTTTCCCTTTTCTTGTTAAATAGTATTTTAAGAATGTGCCGTGGTCCAATAAAAACACAGCTGTGGGCCAAAAATGGCTCCCGGGCCGCACTTTGGACACCCCTGGCTTAGAGACACAGTATTTTATACTAAATATATCAGAGACCCTTCTTCATGTACGCCCTGGACAACTCTTACCTTTAATTGGATTTTACATTATTCTTCAATAAAAATTAAGCAAATTATTTCCTAAATGGACATACATTTACATTTAATTAGAGGTTGTTGTGGATTTGTGTAGCACTACCTGATGAGCTCATCTCGGTCTCTCCTGTGCGCCACATTTCGTTGGTGGCCAAGGAGAAGATGGTGACGGGGTTGCGACCCTCCACTTGTCTCATCACAGGGTCCTGACCCACTCTGCCCAGCAGCTGCACACGGTTTATTGCTGCATGATAGACACCACGTTTGATAGGAACTTTATATATATATATATATATATATATATATATATATAGTATACAAATGCACATAAATAAATAGTACTGGGTCCACTTACATCTCTCCAGAATGAGGCTGGAGTCGGTGGTGGTGTTCCTCACCAGCTGTCTGAAGACCTGCAAGAGTCATGACCAAGTATGGCCATGTTGATTACTTTAACATAAACACTACATTCTTATTCTTGATAAATCCAAAGAAGGTTCCAGCTCACCTGTGCTGAAGCCCTTCTTAACATTCTCTCAATACTTTGCAGACAGCTGGGTTGGACACAACTTTTTGGGGTAGGGGTTCGTATCTATATCTGCAGACATAATTCATTCTATGTGAACATGACATGAACATTCTAGTTCAAAAGAACGTAATGAGTAAACTTGCTTAATGTCCAAACGACACAAAATGATCTTCAACCACACTGTGGTGACATATTTGTGTTTCAGCCCCATCATACGAAGTGAAAGTCGTGTACTAGCCATGAGGCAGTTTCCCGCCACGGCTTAAAACACGCAAAAATCAACTCAAATGGACGCTTTTCGTATTCGAATATCACACCAGATTAACATCGGCGAACATATAAAATGATAATAAACTCCGGCGAGTACTGACAGAAGTACATAAATTATAAACTTACCGAAAAGCGTCACGTCAGGTCAGGTAACCTAGCACTACTTCCGGTCCGTGTGAAATTGAAACCCCCACTAGCAACTCCGATGAAGACAACTAAGGTTCCGTTTCTTTTTAAAGTACACCAGTAAAGATTATTTGTGTGAACATGGTATTTAGCGTATATATTCTTTGAATGTGTCTACTTTTTAAAAATAGAATATTTCACGTATTGCATAATCAAACTACTGCGGAACTTTGGTTAGCATCATTCATTCACCTTTCCAGCAGCTCTACAAAAAACGTCATAATGAACTAAATCACTTAAATCTATTCTTTCCAGAACAAACGGAGATCCGTTTTTGCCATCAGAGATCATCTAAATCCAATTAATCCGTTCAAGAAAGCCAAAAATGTCAACACAAAACACGTTTGTATAGTTTTACAATTCACTGTTTCGCAAACAATTCTTAAGGTAGCTGGCTTCCGGTTCTTATTTTGTTAGCTGGCTAATAGGATGCTGACAAGGAAAGACGTTTCGTGAGTTTAAAAAAACCCTATTAAGAACACACGTAAAATGCAATTATTATTATAATTATTGATTATAATATGCTAACCGAAGAATGGACGCAAGCTCAGGCAAAATTGTGGCGTAAATTTTCAAAAAACACGGTAACCGCGGCAGATGCTAACTGAGGCTCCACTTTCTACATACAGTATATACACTGAATATATCTATAATTGTATTACTTAATTGTCCGTGAGACGTTTGTGAGACAATTAATTAAAATAATAATAATTCATAATAATACAAGATAATTTATACTAATACTTAAATAATTGAGACACCCATAAAAATGTCTATATTTGATACAAAACTGTGGTGCGTTCAAGGCTGGACAAACAAAATTAAAAATCTCAGCATTAATAAATGTTTTGACCAAAAATCAGTGAATTTGTGGGTTGCGCATGCTGATAGAGTATATGAATATGAAGGGGGACCCACTGTATATCATATTATTTTCAAGTGATATTATTATGTAACATAATTGGCGACTCTAAATTGTTTCTAGGTATGAATGTGAGTGTGAATGGTTGTTTGTCTATATGTGCCCTGCGATTGGCTGGCAACCAGTCCAGGGTGTACCCCGCCTGTCGCCCGAAGTCAGCTGGGATAGGCTCCAGCATGCCCCCGCGACCCTAATGAAGAGAAGCGGTATAGAAAATGGATGGATGGATGGATGGATGATTATGTAACAATGCATATTGAATATTTCTTTAGTAGTTGAGTAAATGTTGCATATTCTGTGTTGTTTTTTACCCATTCCAAAAGAAGTACAAAAGTACAGAGGTGTGAAGATAGTGTTTGTCCTCTTCCTGATTTCTTTTTTTTTTTTTTGCTGTTGTCACACTTAAATGTTTCAGATCATCAAACAAATATAAACATTTGTCAATGATAACACAACTGAACACAAAATGCAGTTTTTAAATGAAACTTTTTATTATTAAGGGAGAAAAAAATCCAAACCTACATGGCTCTGTGTGAAAAAGTGATTGCCCCCCCTGTTAAAACATAACTTAACTGAGATTAACTGAGATCTGTCAGTGTGGAAAAGGTTATAAAGCCATTTCTAAAGCTTTGGGACTCCAGCTAACCACAGAGAGAGCCATTATCCACAAATGGCCAAAACATGGAACAGTGGTGAACCTTCCCAGGAGTGGCCGGCCAACCAAAATGACCCCAAGAGCGCAGCCACGACTCATCTGAGAGGTCACAAAAGACCCCACAACAACATCCAAAGACTCCATCATAAGAAAGACACTGGACAAAAACGACCTGCATGGCAGAGTTCCAAGACCAAAACCACTGCTGAACAAGAAGAACATTAAGGCTCGTCTCAATTTTACCAGAAAACATCTTCATGATCCCCAAGACCTTTGGGAAAATACTCTGTGATCTAACGAGACAAAAGTTGAACTTTTTGGAAGGTGTGTGTCCCATTACATCTGGTGTAAAAGTAACCCCGCATTTCAGAAAAAGAGCATCATAGCAACAGTAATATATTGTGGTGGTAGTGTGATGGTCTTCAGGACCTGGAAGACTTGCTGTGATAAATGGAAGCATGAATTGTGCTGAAGGAGAACGTTGGTGACCTCAAGCTGAAAGCAACTTGGGTTGTGCAGCAGGACAATGATCCAAAACACACCAGCAAGTCCACCTCTGAATGGATGAACACTTTGGAGTGGTCTAGTCCAAGTCCTGACCTGAATCTTATTGAGATGCTGTGGCATGACCTTAAAAAGGAAAAGCCTCCAATGTGGCTGAATGACAACAATTCTGCTAAATTCCTCCCCAGCGCTGGAAGAGACTCATTGCAAGTTATCACAAACGCTTGATTGCAGGTGTTGCTGCTTTTTTCTCCCTTAATAATAAAACGTTTCATTGAAAAACTGCATTTTGTGTTGAGTTGTGTTGTCATTGACTAATATTTACATTTGTTTGATAATCTGAAACATTTAAGTCTGACATACATGCAAAAAAAGAAATCTGGAAAGGGGCAAACACTGTATTTACTCAAAGCATGTTGCTCTTTCAAAGTGTGCTTTTTCAATTAAGTGCAGTCTGACCAGCAGGGGGCGCGCCCTGCTGACGCCTGGGAGGAGCCGCTGTTGGGATGAAGCTGACTCTTCTCAGGAAAACTCCCACCGCCTCTTTGACTTTCCCACAGGAGCTCACAGGGAGTCATCAACACTCTGCCACGGGCTGTCAGTGCTCCGACATGTCGCTCCTCATCCGCTTCTGGACCGCTTTAGGTGAGTTTGAGATGTTTTATGTTCCAACTATGAAGTGCTCCTTGATCGGGACGTCATCTTGCGTGCCAGAAAAGGCAACAACAATAACAACACGGCCCTTAATGGAAGCCATATGCAAGCTGTTAGTCAGAAGTGATCTTTCCCGGTGATCTATGTGATGTGAGCTCAAGTCTGCTTCTGCTTTGGGAATGACAACTCCAGGGCTGCGGCTCCACTTTCGGTTCACGATGCTGTTGTCTTCCTTAGCGGTGCTGTGGTGCCCTGCTTGGACGCTGGTGCCCGAGATGGTGGACGTGTGCACGGAGGGCAGCTGCTACCCGGCCACGGGGGACCTGCTCATCGGCCGGGCCCACAAACTCATCACCTCGTCCACCTGTGGCCTGCAGGAGCCTGAGACCTTCTGCATCGTGGGACACCTGGAGGTAAGAGGAAGTTGATTCGTCCGTGTTTCATCAGTCAGCCCCTCTTGTTTGAGCCCAGAAAAGTCCACACATTGTCTCCTCGTCTGTCACGTCGAGTGGGAGTACAGACATTCCCCTCCACAATAAAAGCGCTGTGTGTCCTGCGCACGAGCCCCCAGCTTGTCTGCGTATCAAACAGCCGCTGAAAGGGCGTCCTTATGGACGCTCACAGACGGCGGGGATGAGTGCAGCGTTGAAGAATGTGCCACAAATGAGGAGGAGGAAGGATTCTTCTCACGTTTCAACACACTTGGAAGTGTTCCATTTCCATGGACATGATGTAGTACACGTTGTTCATTTATCATGTGTTATTCCTCAGGAGCCGCTTCAACGCCAAGGCCTGCTGTCAATTACAGCTACAAGTAGGCCTGTCACGATAATCGATAAATCAATTAATCGAACAATAAAAATAAAAAAAACAGGCCAATAATTATGATGCCCTCGATAAATTGACATGTGCATGTATGCGTGTTTCACACAGTCGGGACGACAAGAGGGCTCACTCTGCATCTGTCTGTGCGTTGGTTCTATAGAGGAATGAATGGAGAGAGTGAGCCCTCATCTCATTCAGCCTCTTTGTGGAGGCGCAGCAACTAGTGAGTGGATACAGAGTGCTAGCAGTTAGCCTCGTGAGACAGCATACGCTAACATGAATGAAGGCACAGAAGCCATGGTTTCTGAGGCGAACGCCACAGCCAACCGCCCCAGTGTGGGAATACTTCGGTTTTAAACAGAATGAACAAGGTGAGCGCATGAACGCCGACAACCAACACGGACGGTTTTCTCAACCGGGGAAAAAAAACGAGTGATGGAGGTGCCTCGAGCAATGTAAATACAAACAAAACAGCGCAAAATGGTGCACGCTCACAGACCGTGTCGCTCGCTACATTGCAAAAGAAATTCAACAATTTAATATGGTTATATGGCATACATTTTAAACAACATACGTGCAGGCCACTTCTGTGTTGAGCTAATGTGGCTCACACAGGTACACTATACTTGAGTACCATCTAGTGGTTCAAATGTGAATTACACCTCTCACGACAATACTTAAATAAAAAAGGGTCTCAAAAAATGCCGACGATAATATCGATTATCGACAATAATGTGTAGCACAATTTGTTACCATGACATGCCTAGCTATGAGACGGTTGTGCCTTTCCAGTATGGCCGCCACATGCGCCTACACAAGAGGCCCCCCAAATGTACAAAATAATCTTTACTGGTTATTTTCTTTGCCATCAGGAGGAGACCAAGTGCTTCCAGTGCGACTCCAGGGACGCCTACGACCAGGACGTCAACCCCCTCAGCCACGCCATCGAGAACGTGGTCACCACCTTTGCCCCCAACCGCCTCAAGACCTGGTGGCAGTCCGACAACGGTGAGAAAACACGGCAAAGGTGCAGGGAGGGTTAGGGGGGCGAGGCGAGTTTTTTTCCCGTGGGAAGCTGGCTAATGAGAAGCCTGCAAATCAGATGTGGGCGGGGCCAGTTTCTTGCAGGTGAGAACCAGGTGTGTGTGTGATCACCTGACAGGCCTTCAAAGGGCGCGTGGTCTGATGATGTGATGTAGATGTACCGTGTGTATTAAAGGGTAGACAGGAAGTCAATTCCACCAAATAAACACGGCCCGTAAAAAAGCAGCTGTTCCACAAGGGGTGGAGCAGCAAGGTGAAAACGTCTCAATCAGTTTCCTGTTTCTTCAACGGCCATGAAGTCACGCTTCCTTTGCTAACATGTGGGAACCGCTGCTCCGTCGGCAGCGTGTCAAAAGCTCCTGTATTTTGTTTTTTCGGGGGGTCGTAGGATCGGCGGCCAGCAGAGCAGATGGCTGGGAAGAGGCAGGAAGCTGCAGATGCGCCGTGCTTTAGTTTGGGATTTCCTGATTCCCTCTCAGGGTCCCGTCCAACAATACTGGCCCAGCAAGACTGTTACATTGCGTAATGACCTCCTGCCTTTTCCAACGGGCTGACAGGATCCAATGTGATCATGATTGGCTCCTGTCAAATAAAGAGACTCCTGCGCGCCACAATATGCCATTTTAAGGCTTATAGTCCGGTGCGGCTTATACAGTATATGTACAAATCTGGTTGTTCCTCCACATTTAGTGGGTGCAGCTTATACACCGGAAATTATGGTAAATTTACTATTTTATACATCCTGTCCTGATTGATTGTCATTTTTTTTATTATGCATCTAGATTATTGTCACAAACGACTATATTTTATACTACAAATATATTTTCATTTACACAAAGCACATCCAATTAATATTACTATTTTTTCTGGCTAAATTACTCCTTTATTTTTCCTAATATTTGTGGTAATGTTTGTGTCATTATGCTTTTATTATCTGTGGAATAGTAGCATTTTTTTCCTTGCAAAATTACTTCTTTATTTTTCGTAATCTATATGGTTATGTTTGCATTATTGTGCCTCTATTCTAATTAATATTACTATATTTTTATATTATAAATGTTTTCTAAATTATGATTATGTTTGTGTTGTTATGCCTGAATGATCTTGAATATTAGAATTTTTTTGGTATTTTTATTACATTTTAGTACATTTATTTAATTACTATTTTAGTACTTTTTTGTAAAATGACTTCTTTATTTCTCCTAATATTTATGGTTATGCTTGTGTAAGTATCTCGTTATTCTCGTGTATATTAGGATATTTTTATGTTAGAAATGTATAGAAAATATTTCATATAATGTTTCCTAATAAAATGACAACTTTGTATTTGTGTATATTTCTGATTACTATTTTGTAACTATGCCTTTATTATCTTAAATATTAGTTTTTTGTGTGTAAAATGACTTGTTCATGCCTCTAGTAATTCCAGAGTCCTGGTGCACGTTGGGGAACTGAGCGTCTTCCTAGGGCGTATAGGAGTTTGTGCTTTGCTGCATGAAATCATCATCTCCGTGGCAGACGTCGTTAGTCACGCTCGTGTGTTTAGCGCACAAGCTGTAAATATTTAAAACGCGGCAACGTGTGTTCACGCGTCTGACAGGAAGTGTCACCGTTCGTTTCCTGTGTGCAGGTGTGGAGAACGTGACCATCCAGCTGGACCTGGAGGCCGAGTTCCACTTCACACACCTCATCATGACCTTCAAGGTGCCCCTCCTCTATCTCACACACACACACATATATACTTGTATAAGTGTACGGTGGTCCCATGAGATAAATGCGCCAGCTGTGTGGGAGGAATGTGGAAGAGTGGTGGGAAGCGAGGAAGCAGTAAAAACAGAAAGAGCTCTGTTGGTCTGAAGGCGTCCAGCTGGAATGACATCACCGTACATCCCAAATGCTGTTTTTCTGCATATGAGAAGTTGTTTATGCATCCCCCCCCCCGCAGACGTTCCGCCCCGCCGCCATGGTGATCGAACGCTCCATGGACTTCGGGAAGACGTGGCAGGTTTACCGATACTTCGCCTACGACTGCCAGGCCGCCTTCCCCGGCGTGTCTCCGGGGCCGATGGTCAAGGTGGATGACATCATCTGTGACTCGCGCTACTCTGACATCGAACCCTCCACCGAGGGAGAGGTCAGTTTGTCTCACGGGTTGAAAAATGGAATAAAAAAAAAAAAAAAAAGGCACTCACCTTATTTCTATCCCAGGTGATCTTCCGGGTGCTGGATCCCGCCTTTGAGATCGAGGACCCCTACAGCTTGAGGATCCAAAGTAAGACCCTCCTGAAACTGTAATCTGACATGACCTTTGACCTTGTTAGGGTTCGAGGATAGGGTTAGGGTTGGGGTTTGGGAGTGTAGCAAACGCCCCCCTGGAGGAAGTGATATGATAGTGCAGCTGAGTCCAGTGAATGTAGTCTGGGAAACGCGGCCAGACAGGAAGAACGCTGAAAGGAATTTCACACGTGGAAGAGGATACGTCCGTGTACACAAAACCTTCCCCCATGTCAACAGTGCACATTAACCGTGTTTGTCCACGTGAAAACATACTCACAGCTTGTCAAGTGCATGCCAAAGCAGCAGGTGGCGCCGTGACCCCGAACTGCAAGTCAATTTTAGCCATTTGCCAAGCTGGAAAAAAATGTATTTATCCATGTTCTTCTGCTTATCCTTGTACGGGTCTCTCAGTAAGAAAGTCCAGACTTCCTGGCCTCAAAGGTCGCCCAGGCAACACCGGACCTTTATGTTTGCCTGGAGACCCAACCAGGAGCATGTAGCCCCTGACAACATAGGTCCGATGATCACTCGGGCACCGTACACAAATGCCTGAAAGCCGTTTGTAACTTTGGACAAACAAGATGGCGTCTAAGCATTGTGTCATCGCAGACATGCTGAAGATCACCAACCTGCGCGTCAACTTCCTGAAGCTTCACACCCTGGGTGACAACCTTTTGGACTCGCGCAAGGAAGTGACGGAGAAGTACTACTACGCGCTCTATGACATGGTCGTCCGCGGAAACTGCTTCTGCTACGGCCACGCCTCTGAGTGCGCCCCCATCGACGGAGCGCCTACGGGGGCCGAGGGAATGGTGGGCGGAACACGTGCTTGCTCAACAACAGACTGTATATGTGTGTGTGCTTTCATGAGTGCGCCGTGTAGGTCCATGGGCGCTGCGTGTGCAACCACAACACCGAGGGCCTGAACTGCGAGCGGTGTCGGGACTTCCACCACGACCACCCCTGGAGACCTGCCGAGGGCCGCAACACGCACGCTTGCAAGAGTGAGACTCATTGGGATCTCTAAAGACCTTCACCTGGACCTGGACCCACCCTCTCTCTCTTCCTCCAGGGTGCGAGTGTAACCAGCACTCCGCTTCCTGTCACTTTGACATGGCCGTCTACATGACTACGGGTAACGCGAGCGGGGGCGTGTGCGACGACTGTCAGCACAACACGGTGGGCCGCCAGTGCGAGCAGTGCGCGCCTTTCTTCTACCAGCACCCCAACCGGGACCTGAGGGACCCCAACGTCTGCCAGCGTAAGTCCTTTCCCCGATGGAACCACTAAATGCCTCCTTGACTTCCCGTCTAATCCAACTTTCCCAACAGCCTGTAACTGCGACCCGACCGGCTCCCTGCAGGGGGGGCTTTGCGACTCCAGGACCGACGTGGCCTCCGGCCTCATCTCAGGCCAGTGTCGCTGCAAGGCCAATGTGGAGGGCGAGCGCTGTGACCACTGTAGACACGGCCACTACGGGCTGGGACAGGGCCCAGAAGGATGCCTGGGTACGCACACAAATGCAAAGACATCATGTGCACCAAAGCGTTGCCACAAACTTGGATACAATTGTCCCGAACTGAAGACGCTGGTCCAGAGGTATCCAAAGCACGGCCATTCTAAAAATATAACAGCAAAAGTGGAAAAATCTGCAGTAATTTTACAAGAATAAAGTGTAAATATTAAGAGAAAACCGTTGGAAAAAGAATAAAATAAAGTTGAACGATTAAAGAAATACTTAAAAAAAAAAGTCTTTATATTATAAAAACCAAAAACAACGAATTAAGTTGTAATTTTTGGAAACTGAGGTGGCGGAAAAAGAGGATGAGCTCAAAATATGGGAATATGGGAATATGGGAATAAAGTCATAATTACCAGAAGAAAATGTAATTACATTTAGTTGGAAAATTAAAAAAAAAAAAAAAACAGCAAAAATGAAAAAAAAAACACAGCTGTAATTTTACGAAATCAAAGTCAAAATATTAGTAGAAAAAAAGATTTATTCCAATGAGAAAAATGTGGCAATTTTATGAGAATAAACTTTATAATATGAGAAAAATGTCATTTTAGTAGCATAGAGTTAAAATATAAAGGAAAAAATACATTTTTTTTAAGGTCGTAATATTATGAGAAAAAAAAAAACAAAATAAAATAAAGTTGCAATTTTGGGAAAATTAGGTTGGGGGAAAAGTCAGAATATTATGGGAATGAAGTCAGAATTACCAGAAGAAAATTTACATGACGAAAGTTGAAATAAGCGGGAAAAAAAACAAAAAAAACAGCAGAAATGAAAAAAAAAACAGCTGTAATTCTGGAGAGGCTAAAGTCAAAATGTTATGTGAAAAAAGTCGTATTCTAACAAGAAAAAATTTTAAACAAATATATGTATAACTTGTTAGCGCATCTAAATGTTTTGCCAAATATCCAAGCTGCAGTGGCCCTCACTGCAGGGAAAATGTTTGGACCCCCCCGTCTAGTCCAACCTGTGATTGCTTCATTAAGATGCGTGTCCCAGTACCTGCGCACTTGTCCTAACCAAGCTAGCGTAGTACATTTCCCCCACTTCAATGTGATAATCCTATTTTTGGTGTTTTGGCAGCTTGTACCTGCAGCCTGCTGGGAACGTTGCCAGGAGGCAACTCCTGCGATTCCGAGTCAGGACGCTGCTTCTGCAAGCGGCTTGTCAGCGGTCATCATTGCGATCAGTGTCTGGTAGGCGAGGTTGCCCGTGCGTATCTTCCTCTTGCCGTGTGTTTCTCCGACCAATGTGTTTTTTTTCCTGTAGCCGCAGCACTGGGGCCTGTCCAACGACATGGATGGATGCAGACCATGTGACTGCGACCAGGGCGGTGCGCTAAACAATAAGTATGTTCCATGAAGTTTCTTAGTCAGTGGAGTAAAAATGAAGAATTCCTGATGTTCCACCTTCGCAGCTGCGACGCGCAGTCCGGGCAGTGCGTGTGCAGGGAGCACATGTTCGGACGGCGCTGCGACCAGCTCGAGTCCGGCTTCTACTTCATCGCTCTGGACCACTACACCTACGAGGCTGAGGACGCCAACCACGGGCCTGTGAGCGCACCAACACGCATCCAACGTCTTTGAAAAGAACCTCATTTGAAAAGAACGCTCCTTTGTCAGGGTGTGACGGTGGTCCAAAGACCTTACCCTCTTGATCGCAGCCCCACGTGGACTGGCATGGGTTTTGTTAACGTACCAGAGGGAGCCTACTTAGAGTTCGACATCAACAACATCCCAGAGTCCATGGACTATGACGTCCTAATCCGCTACGAGCCTCAGGTAACATTCGCTTACATTTGACAGTTTTTGTAAACAGTTGTAAGTACTGTTTGTCGTGCCGGATGGTAGCTTCCAGAGCAGTGGGAGCAGGTCAACGTCCGAGTGCAGCGACCAGTCTTCAACCCTCCCGACTATTCTGGTCACTGCGGCGGTTCTGTCGGCGGCGGAGACGAGCAGTATGTCTCTCTGCCGCCCGGCTCGAGGTAACAACGACCTGAGGGTCCGTCTCAAACTTTCATCACTTTCATCATCATCATGGTCTTCACACGCTTCCTGCAGACACGTGCTGCTGCCCAGGCCCGTGTGCTTCGAGAAGGGGCACAACTACACGGTGCGCCTCAGCCTGCCGCTCTACTCGACTTACAGTGACATGCAGAGCCCGTACACGCTCATCGACTCTGTAAGTTCAACTTTCTAACGTTCCCTTGCGGTCTTCTCAGCCCTGGTTGTTCCTCTCCCGTGTAGCTGGTGTTGATGCCCCGGGTCAGGGAACTGGACATGTTCCACGGGACAGACGGCGACGGAGCATGGGACACCTTCCAGCGCTACCGCTGCCTGGAGAGCAGCCAGAGCGTGGTCAAGAGCCCCATGACGGACATCTGCAACGACTACATCTTTAGCGTCTCGGCGCTGCTGCACAAAGGAGCCATGCGTACGTTTATCCCCAAACTTTTCAAGCTCAATGAACCTCTCTAAGCAGAAGATACGTGTTGTTTCCAGCATGCCAGTGTGATCCGCAAGGTTCCATCAGCTCCGTGTGCGAGCCCAGCGGAGGCCAGTGTCGCTGTCGGCCCAACGTGGTCGGCAGGAACTGCGACCACTGCGCCCCCGCCACCTTCCTCTTCAGCCCTGCTGGGTGCAGGCGTAAGTATCAGGCAGGACGTTGAGAGGTTCTCCCGCTTGAAGTCTTGAAACCATTTTGAATGTCCTGCCCACAGCTTGTGACTGTGACCCCCGAGGATCGGTGAGCGCCCTATGCCATGAAGCAACAGGACAGTGCACATGTGTGCCCGGGGCCACGGGACGCCAGTGTTCCCACTGCCTGCCGGGCTTCTGGGGGTTCCCTCACTGCCGGCCATGCCACTGCAACGGCCACAGCGAGGTCTGTCATCCTGTGACCGGAGAGTGTCAGGGATGCAGGGACTTGACCACCGGACACTACTGTGAGAGGTACGAGATGAGGGAAGCCTTTTGGCGTATTCCCTCAAGCTAATCTACTATCATCTCACAGGTGTTTGGATGGTTACCACGGTGATCCAGAGCTGGGGTCAGGCGGACACTGTCGCCCCTGTTTGTGCCCCGACGGCCCTCACAGTGCACGGCAGTTTGCAGACAGCTGCTACATGGCAGACACTACCAACCAGCTGGTGTGTGTGTGCAGCCCTGGCTACAAAGGTAACACACACACACACACACACACACACACACACAGGATTGCACGCATGTTTGTTTTTATGTAAACACTCTAGTTCAGGGGTGTCCAAATCTTTTCCAGTGAGGGCCACATAGTGAAAAATGAAAAGATGCAACTTTATGACATGTGCATTTCAAGAAAAAACTGCATCTCAGCTTTGTCATATGCGATGCAAGTGCCGTCTAAAAGAGGTCACTTTTCAAGCAGTTTTAAGCCATAAAATCAGCCACAAGGTGGCAGAAGTGCATTTGATAAGAGCTTGGCATGGATCTTTTGCACGTATACTGTATTTTACACACTCCACAGCAAGGAGGACGTGGGAGAGCGTGGAGGAGTGTAGCGTGCAGAAGGTTACGCATTGTAGGGACACTTGAACGCATGCGCATGCACATGCACACACGCGAGCACACACCGGAATGTGAAAAGTGTAACTAGTTCATAGTGAGAGTGAGAGTGTAATGTTTCTTTTGGTAGGTTCCATGTTTATATAGCCATAGAACACAATATTCCGTGTGCCTTGAAAGATCAAAATGGTCTAAAATGGCTGGAGGGGTTGTCTTTTGAAAAATGGCTGAGATTGAATGAGTTCATAACAACTTTTTTCCCCCCCATTTTTGCTGCTTTTTTTTTTTTTACATTTTCCAAATATTTCAACTTTCTTCTTAAATAATCTTCATAAATGTTTCTTTCTTGTCATATTTGGTCTTTACACCCATAATATTATACATTTTTCCTCAATCCAATTTTCCCCAAAAGTTTAGTTTTGTTTGTCGTAACATGATGACTCATACTACCATAAATTCCGGTGTACAAGCCGCTACTTTTTTCTTAAACTTTGAACCCTGCAGCTTAAACAGCGGTGCGGCTGATCTACGGCTAAATTCTAATCTCGTGACATCCCCTGTACTTCAGAGCTACTACTAATTATTTAAATACTGTGCCGCTCACGAGTCAGTGAGGAAACGGTAGCTCTTTCTTTGGCAGGAGCCAATCACCAGCTATCAGTGCACTCACAACGAGCTGGTCAACCCATTAGAAAACGCAGGAGGTCACGGTGTCATCTTACTGAGAAAAACACTAAATTCATCACGCAGAAACTTAACACTCTAAAAGTATGCATGTACCAATACAAAGTTTAAAATGAAAAAATCAAATCAAAAACATTTTAAAATTTTCCCCTCTGGTGGACAGAGGCAGCATTGCATGTTGCTTGTACTCCAATGAAGTGCTCTTTTGTCAGTAATGCTTTATGGATATATGTTCCAATAGCTGCTATTTGTTATTTTAAACTCATATCAGTGCATGTTTGTATATTTCCGAGGTGCCTTTGAGTGTTAAGTTGCTGCGTGATGACTTTAATGTCGTTTGTACGATGACACCCTTAGTCAGACTGTTAGATTGAGTAATGACCTGCAATTTCGTTGTGAGTTTTTTCATAGCTCATGATTGGCTCCTGCCAAATAAAGACTCGTACGTGCTGCAATATGTCATCTTATGACACGGACACGTGCGTCTTATACGCCAGAATTTTTTTCTTTAATATTTCAGCTCTAACATGACATTATTATGATTATAATATTACAAGTTTATTCTCCTAAAATTGCCAGTTTGTTTCGTTAGAATACAACTTCTTTCTCTTAATATTCTGACTTTATTCTCATAAAATGACAGCTTGTTTTTCCATTTCTGCTATTTTTTCCAAGTATTCCAACTTTCTTCTTAGAGATGTTCTTCTTGCAATATTATGACTTTATTACCACAATATTTGGAGTTTTCCCCCAACCTAATTTTCCAAAAATTACAACTTTGTTGTTTTGTCATAACATTCAAACTTTAAAAACAGATTTTTGGCGACTAAAACAACATTATTTTTCCTCATAATATTACGATTGTATTCTCTTTATGTTTTGACTTTATTCTTGTAAAAGTACAGCTGATTTTTCAATTTTTGCACTTTTTTTTCTTTTTATTTTCCAAGTATTTAAACTTTCTTGTGAAATAATATTTATAAATGTTCTTCTCGTAATATTATGACTTTATTCCTATAACATTACAACTTTTCCCCAACCAAATTTTTTAAAGATTACAACTTTATTTTGTTTTGTTTCTCACATTATGATTTTTTTTTAATTTCTTGAATATTTCAGCTCTGTGCTACTAAAATTACGTTATTTTTCCCGATAATGTTACGAGTTTAACCTCATAAAATTGAGACTTTTTTCTCGTTAGATATTTTTTTCTTTTAATATTTTGACTTTATTCTTGTAAGACGACTGCTGATTTTTCAATTTTTGCTGTTTTTTTTTTTTAAATGATATCATTAATTTATATCGGTAATATAACTTCTTAATAACAATAACAACACTTTGGACCCCCCCCCGTGTTAGCCGTGGGCCTGAAAGCTTCCTCCATCACTTCCTTTCAGGCGCCAGGTGTGACGAGTGCGCCCCAGGCCACTTTGGGAACCCCCTGTTGCCCGGCGGACGCTGCCTGCCGTGCCAGTGCAATGGCAACATCGACATGCAGAACCCGGGCTCCTGCGACTCTCGGACTGGCGCGTGCCTCAGGTGCCTGTACCACACGGACGGCTACGCCTGCCAGCACTGCAAACCGGGTTACTATGGCGATGCTGCCGCTCAAAGCTGCAGGAGTGAGTGAGAAAGCCCGTGTAAATATTCACACCGGGCTCTCGTAAGTGTGCCCGTTGTCCCGCAGAGTGCATGTGCCAGCCGGAGGGAACGGCGCAGCACGCGTGCTCCACGCCGGGCGAGTGTCAGTGTGACCAGCGCAGCGGGCAGTGCCCCTGCCTGCCCAACGTGGTGGGACAAAACTGCGAGCGCTGCGCCGAGGACACGTGGAACATGGCGAGCGGGGAGGGCTGCCAGCGCTGTGACTGCGACCCGGTCCATTCCTTCAGCCCCTCCTGCCATGAGGTGAGAGCAAAAACCTCTGCGTTGCTTGTGAAATATTCTCATGTTTGGACTTCAGCTGGCTGGAAACTGCAGCGCGCGCGCAAACACACACACACACGTTCCAGTATCAAAGGAAGGAAGTCCCCCAGATACACATGTTCCTCTTAGAGGGGGGAGTAAAAAGGCTCCATTGTGGCAAAGACACAACAACCTGAACCTGTGTTTTTTCAACATGTGTCTCTCTGCCGCCGTTTCTGTGGACTGCAGGTCACGGGACGCTGCTCGTGTAAACCGGGTTTTGGCGGCAGGACGTGCCGGGAATGCAGGGAGCTCTTCTGGGGGGATCCGGAAGTCAAATGCTACGGTAGGACAAGTGGAATATACAGGATGATGATGCAACGCAGCACACGCTGCCTTCCTGTGATAATGAACGCAGTCAAAGAGAGCACATGGAAGCAAAGTACAAACCTTTGTGCCCCCGATTCAAGCTGAAACAACCATCCATTAGACCAAACTGTGTCCCTCCAGCGTGGGCCACATAGTGAACAATGAACGGATGCAACTTTGCCAAAATTTGAGAAATATGTTCTTCCCCCCCCCCCATTTGTCATGTTTTTTCCCAAAAGTTTTCTTCTCGTAATATGATATCTTTATTATTATATAATATTCTAACTTTATTCCCATAATATTCTAAATTTATTCCCATGATATTCTAACTCTATTCCGATAATAATATGACTTTATTCAAATAATATTGTAACTTTTATGGCCAACCTAATTTTCCAAAAATAACAACTTTATTTGGTTTTGTTTGTTTCTCATAATATTACGACTTTCAAAAAATATTTTTTTTCTTGAATATTTCAACTTTATGCTACTAAAATGACATCATTTTCCCTCATAATATTGCAAGTTAATTCTCGTAAAATTTAGACTTTTTTCTCATTAGAATATGACTTATTTTGTCTTAATAATTTGACATTATTCTCATAAAATTCCAGCTGTTTTTTCCATTTTTGCAGTGTTTTTACCCCCAACTATTTCAACTTTCTTCTTGTAAATTTTTTCTGGTAATATTATGACATTATTCCCATAATATTATCACTTTTTCCCCAACCTAATTTTCCAAAATTGGCAACTTTATTATATTTATATTTGAAATATTTTTGTACTAAAATGACATTATTTTTCCTCATAATATTACGATTGTATTCTCATAAAATTTAAATACTTTTTCCTCTTAATCTCATCAAATTGCAGCTCGGTTTTCTTCCATTTTTATCCAACTATTTTCAACTTTCTTCTTCTGAATGTTTTCGTAATTCTGACGTCATTCTTATAATATTTTGACTTTGTTCTCCTCACGTAACTTTTAATGTTCCAAAAAGTACCATTTTCTTCATAGTTTTGTTGTTTCTGATAAAGTTACTACTTAAGAATAAATGGTGTTCATATTTCAGCTTGATGCTACTAAAATGACGTACAGTATTTCCTCATAATATTACGACGTTATTCTCATAAAATTGTGACCTTTTCTGTTTAGATTACAAGATTTTTCTTTTAATATTTAACTTTATTCTCGGAAAATGACAGCTGATTTTTCCATTTTTGCTGTTGTTGGGTTATTTCTTCAGTTTTCTTGTTAAATTCTATTTTCCGAATGGCCCCCGGGCTGCACTTTGGACACCGCCCCCCCATCGGCTGTTTCACTCACTGTCCCCCCCTTGAGGAGCAAAGCGGTAGCGTGAGACGGTATTCCAGCTGCCGGGTCGGGGAACGACCTCGTGTTCCCTGCTCATGAGAACCAGATGTTCTCAAGAACCCCCAGGGTGCTTTTATTTTTTCCACCCAGCACAAGAAGCAGGACTCGTCACTGAGGGGGGCGGGAGCGCTCGTCCGGTTCGAGCCGGTAGAAGCTTCCAGCGCTGATTTAACTCTCGCCTCTGCAGTCCCACTTGGTGTGTGTGGGTTTGTGATTTAACAGGCGACCCCCACACGCTCCAAGCGCAGTAAATCAGACAAATAAGCGCAGAAAGCGCCTGCATTCTTTGGCTCTGACTCCTCTTCTTTCGGGAGGGAGGGGGCGGTCAACGAGACTCCAGCGCTATGTTGTGTGTCGTCCTTTGGCAGCGTGTGACTGTGACCCGCGGGGTATCTCCAGCGGCCAGTGCCATCGCGCCAGCGGACACTGCACCTGCGTGGAGGGAGTGTCGGGCCCACGCTGTGACACGTGCGCGCGGGGCTACCAGGGCGAGTTCCCCGACTGCCAACCTTGCCACGAGTGCTTCGCCACGTGGGACAGGGTGGTGGGCGAGCTGAGCAACCAAACGCAGCGTCTGGAGGCCAAGGTGACGGAGCTGCGGACCAGCGGCGTGACGGCGCCCTACAAGGACTTAGTCGGCAGCCTGGAGACCAACGCCAAGGCGGTCAGGGAGATCGTGGAGAGTAACCCTGCGGCCGTCAGGCTGGAGGAGATCCAGGAGCTGACGCAGCAGATCACGTAGGTCCACAGATGT
This sequence comes from Dunckerocampus dactyliophorus, assembly GCF_027744805.1. NCBI lineage: Eukaryota > Metazoa > Chordata > Actinopteri > Syngnathiformes > Syngnathidae > Dunckerocampus > Dunckerocampus dactyliophorus. Next base: position 1,542,366 of record NC_072820.1, read on the forward strand.
CCACGCGTATGTGCCGCTCGCAGCTACAATCAACATCACTTCCTGTCCTCAGCGGCCTCTCGTCCTACCTGAGCGGGAGACTCAACACTACAGAGGAGACCTTGACTGACCTCCAGAATGACGCCAATGCCACAGATTCAAATGTGGACGAGGTCACGGAGGAGGTGAAGCTGCTGGACCGGCGCGTGCAGGAGCTGAGGCAGCAGGTGTACGACGCCAAAAACGCCAACTTCCAGGGTGATCATCCCGCTTCCTTTGACACGCCGGCGCACCATCAGCATCACACCTTCACGTGCTCCTGCGCCGGTGTTCCTCAGGTGCCATGGACACCATCATCGAGGCAAACGAGGAGTCGCTGTTGGCGGAAATCCACGTCAACGCCTCCAGCGGCGATCCCGGCAACACGGCGGCGCAGTCGGCGGCGCTTCGCAAGGCGACAGAAGACAAGCTGAGCAGCAGCCAGAGGGAGTTTGACCGCAGACACCACAGAAATGCACAGAAGATGGACAAGCTCAACAAGGAGCTGGAGACCTTTGACCTTTCACCTCTTAGCCAAAAGGTAAGAAAGATCAGAACTCCTCTCCGAGATGAGTCGCTCATTCCTGCTCTGCAGACGTGCGGCGGTGCAGCTGAAGGTGACGAGTGCCCCGGCTCCCCGTGCGGCGGCCTGGGCTGCTCGGATGAGGGCGGAGCATTCCAGTGTGGCGGGAACGGATGCGAAGGAGCCGTGGCCGCCTCGCAAGCTGCTCTCAAGTCAGCCAAGGACCTCGATAAGGAAATCCTGGCCGCCATGCAGGAGGTGGACAAGCTCTCCAGGATGGTGAGAGGATGCCAGCTTTATCTCGGGGGGGTCCAAAATGGGAATAAAGTCAAAATATAATGAGAATAAAGCCATAACATTGTGGGAATAAAGCCATAATATTATGAGAATAAAGTCATCATATTATGGGAATAAAGCCATAACATTGTGGGAATAAAGCCATAATATTATGAGAATAAAGTCATCATATTATGGGAATAAAGTCATAATATTGTGGGAATAAAGTCATAATATTATGGGAATAAAGTCGTAATATTATGTAAATAAAGTCATCATATTATGGGAATAAAGTCATAATATTGTGGGAATAAATTCAAAATTTTATGGGAATAAAGTCGTAATGTTATGGGAATAAAGTCATAATGTTATGGGAATAAAGTCATCATATTATGGGAATAAAGTCATCATGTTATGGGAATAAAGTCATAATATTTGGGAATAAAGTTATAATATTATGGGAATAAAGTTACAATATTATGGGAATAAAGTTACAATATTATGGGAATAAAGTTAGGTTTAGGTTGAAGTTTAAATATTTGGAAAATAAAAAACCCAACAGCAACAAAAATGGGGCAAAAAGTAGTAAAGAGTGAAGTTGATGATATTAATAATAATAATAATAATAATAATGTGTTTTTTCATCCAGAGTAAAAGACAAAGCAAAGGTCTGATGGAGTGTCTTCATGAACTACGTAGATGCTGTTAGCATGTTTGCTGTGATTTGTTGACTAAGCGGCCCTCGCTGGCCACACCCACATTAACTTAAGTGTTTTTGTTTGAGTGCAGGTGTGGGAGGCCAGCAACCGAGCGAGGGAGGCCAAAGCAAACGCTCAGGAAGTGCTGATGAAATCCAACCAGAGCAAGGAGAGAGTGGAGCAGAGCAACCAGCAACTGCGCAGCCTCATCAAGGACATCCGAGACCTCCTCACTAGTGAGTCCTCGCCTCTTCTGTTTGCAAAAACCGGAGCGCCTCTTATGACGGATGTCGGCGACGGATCTGGCAGACGAACGTGCCAACGTGTCGGTGATTGAGGCGGTGGCCAACCAGGTGTTAGCCCTGGAGATGCCCGCATCCACGGAGAAGCTGCAGGAGCTGACGAGGGAAATCAAGGAGAAGGTGGGCGCTCTCACCACCGTGGAGACCATCCTCAGTCAGAGCGCCCGAGACATCCGAGCTGCAGAGGAGCTGCTGAGGCAGGCCGAGGCCGCCAGGTGAGGACAGGAGGACACGATGGTCTCCACCATCAGAGACGTGAGCGTGTTTGTCCTCCAGTAAGGGGGCGTCCGACCTGAAGGAGACGTCAGACGCGCTACGGACGGCACTGAACGAGACTGAGCGTGCTCAGAGCGTCGCCATGGACGCCGTCCAGCTGGCCCAGAACAACACCAAGGGAACCCTGGACCTGCTGCTTTCGGTGAGTTTGCTGCAGCGTGCGGCGTCGGCGTAGACGGTGTTGACACGCCAGCGTGTGCCAGGTGGAGAACGAGACGGCGGCGTGGAAGCTGCGGCTGGGCAACATGACCGACCGGCTGCTCCGGCTGGAGCGCCAGGTGGGCCTGCTGCGGCAGAACGAGCTGGAGGTCAGCAGCCTGGCGGAGACGGCCGACCGGATCAGCCAGCGGGCCGAGACGGACGCAGAGGAGGCCCGGCAGGTCGCACGCACGCAAACACACGACATTCACGTTGCGCTGGTACGATGCTTACTTTGTGTGTGAAGGAGTTTGAGACGGAGGTGAAAGACAAACTGGAGGAGGTGGAGGACCTGCTGGAGGACAAAGGAGAGTCGGTGCTGCAGGCGAGGAAACGAGCGGACGAGCTGCAGCAGGAGGCCACGGAGCTCCTGGCTCAGAGCAGCAGTAAACTGCAGAGACTACAAGGTCGGTAGGGGGTGGGGACTAGATGATCTCATTTGCAGAAAAATGGGATTTTCATGGACGCTGTGGGAGCGAAAAACATGAACATGACAGTCCCGTTATAATGTGTTGGGGAGCGCCAAATCTATTTGTGGCGCTTCACATTTATTTGTGGTGGGCCGACCACCACAAATAAATGTGGACCAGTGTGGACACGGGCCATTTGCAGCCCGCTGCTGGTTTTTTACTGGCCCTAAAAATATTACTTAACAAAAAAATGTAATTTAAAAAAACAGCAATTTTACAAGAATAAAGTCTACATTTTAGGAGAATACCTTCATAATATGAGGGAAAAAAGATGTAATTAAAACAAAAAATACATCATAAATAAAATTACAAATAATTACAATTAATAATAATTACATAGAATAAAATGAATGTTAAAGTATTAAAGAGAGAAGCCGTTATTTTCTAAAGCTGTCAGATTATGAGAAACTAAATAGAACAAAAAAATAAAGAAATTTGGTCATCAAAAAGTTACAAAAATATGACAACAAAGTCAAAATATTATGGGAATAAAGTTGTAATATTTGAGAAAAAGAACAAGTAAATGTTGGAATATTAGCAAAATAAAAAAATTATTATTTTAAAGTTGAAATTTTGGGACAATAGTCATAATATTATGAGAAAAAAGCTGTGATTTTATGAGAATAAAGTCGTAAGATTATGAGAAAAAATTACATTTCCAATAAAAAAGTAGTTCAATTACAATGAATAACATTTAAAATAAAAAGCATTCAAATGAAATCTGAAATATTAAAAGAAAGAGGCTGTTACTTTCTAAAGCCATTATATTATATGAGAAACAAAACAAATCAAAAAGGAAATTAGGTTGCAAAAACGCTCTAATGTTACCACAAGAAAGTCAACCTGTTATGGGAATAAAGTCCTACCGTTACCAGAAGAACAACATGTAAATGTTGGCATATTTGGGGGGAAAACAACAACAAACGGAAAAATGAGGGGAAGAAAAGTTGATACTAATATGCTTGCTGGACCCCCTTCCTCATTTTAGATGGCTTTATTTCCACAACTAAATGGGTTTTTTTTGCTGCCGTCAGAGCTGGAGAGTTCCTACGAGGCCAACCAGGGCATCCTGGAGGCCAAAGCGGCCGAGCTGGCCAAGCTGGAGGTGACGGCCCGCCGCATCCTGGAGGAGATCAGCTACAAGGTGACGCTGTACAGCACCTGCTTGTAGGGCGCGGCCGTCAAAGATAGCCGTGTTGAATCAGGGGCGTCGTGGAGGGAACCAGACAGACCTCGCTGCCACAAAAGCCAACAATAAAGTTGACTTTTTTCCCTGAGTGCATGTGTGCGTGTATGGAGCACAAAGGTGGCGTACTAACACATCAAATGCTACACTATTTCCAAAAATGCATATATTGTCTTTCATGTCACTCTGTCACAATATTACAGCTTTTTTTTTAACTGACTGCAACCACACACACACACACACAAAGGACGTCTTTCAAAATAAAAGCATGTCTTTGGAGTTTGGCTGTTGTGGTTTATTTGTGTTAAAACAGATCAGACATACAACTCAGATGAAAAGCTGAGCATGTAGCAGCATCAGGTGTGGAATTCATCTCAAGGTGTTCCGTGCTGGTGTCTTGAGAAGAGAGTTACAGAGTTTGCCTACTTGCGGGTGCTGGGCCAGCGGGGGGGCGGCGCTCCCTCCACCGGCACCGAGCTGGGCACGGCCAGCAGCTGGCCGCCGTGCATGCGCTCATTGACGCGCAGCTGGCAGCCATCCTGCAGCATGCGCAGCGCGATGCGAGCGATGTTGCGCGAGTCGTCCAGGCCCGAGTGAGGGCGGCCTTCGTACTGCAGGCCCAGCTTTTCCAGCATGGTGCTCAGCTTGGTCTGAGTGCGCGGGACCTTGGGCGAGGGAGAGAGCGCGTTTACATTTACTCAGGCTGGGCCGGCTGTACCGTGCTTGGGCCCGCTTTGTGAGCGCTCAAGTGCGGGGACGAGGCTCACGCCCAAGTTGTGACCGACAGCTGACACGCTTCAGAAACGAAACAAAACACCAAGACTAGCAGGAGCAGTCATAGAAATCATCACGTCGTCTGGAAATGATCCACAGTCAGGGAAACTGCAGAAATGCAGCAGCACAGAAGCGATGTGAGTGGGTTCAAGTGGACGCGAAGCACGCAGCAGGAGTTTCCCCCTGTACAATTTCGCCCTCTGCTGGCCGTTAGATGAACTACAGGTTAAAATTGAAGCTAAATGCAGGCGAGCAAAAAGATGCAAAAAAAAAAAAAAAGGAAACAAAATTAATGGATTTGAAATAATAAATAAATATAATAATTAATAAATAATAATAATGCAAACCAAATTGTGTTTACCAAAATGATGCATGTTTTTGTTTGTAAAAAAAAAAAAAAAGCTGCATTTTTTAAAAATAAACTTTAGAATTTTTAAAATAATTTTTGGGAAAAACGATTTCAACCTTTATTTTTTTTCTTTGACCTGATGAAAGGACACATTTCTCTCCAAAGATTTTGGTATTTCTCCAAAAAGAAGCCAGCAGAAAACACATCTAAGTGGGTAATCATCTACATATGGGTGATATTACAGGTAAATGGAAAGCATTCATGTACCACCGTTAAAAACCCCCACATTTTTACATGTTTTTGTCTTTACACTTCACTGTTTTTTTCTCAAGCGTTGAGGTTTCACACTTTGTTTGGCGACCCTTGAATGCAACATAAACACTAAAGTTTCTCGTACATTTTATACTTTTAAATCAGAGATGAACGGTATCTTTTTTTTTCAAACCGATACTGATAATTTCCTGCTTCTCTAGACCAATATGATACAGATGATGACATCTACTTTTTTAACATTTACATTTAAGTGCCGTTTGTGCACACCTGGAGGTAAGAAGAACAATTTGGGATTTGACCAACGGTACCAAATATCATGACATCACTGCTATCAGGAGAACCAGAGTATAGAGGGGAGGGAGCCACCTGCTGTTGCCCAGCAAGGTGCACTGTATTCGGGCACACGCTCCAGTGCCACGGAGGTATCTGGCAAACCTTTTTTTTTTTTTTTTTGCTTCCCCCCCTCATCGTGGGCCACTTGGTACAACCAGCACACAAAACCTCTTCCTCGGAAAGTGAACTGATGGGACGTTAACGTCACAGGCAGGAGAAAAAAGGAGCGCTTGATTTGCTCACCAGCTGTTTTTAATGTTATTGGATTCATCGTTATGACATCATAATTGCTGATCCGTTAATTATCATACCCGCCTACTTTAAACGTATTTTATTGTAGTACGTTTCTTTGTTTCTATTTGATCTTTTAGTTTGTATTGTCGTAATTTTTACTTATTATTTACATTTACATTCCTTTATTTACTTATTATTTATGGTTTTGCTAGTCTGTGCAGCACTTTGGAAACAGTGTTTATAAAATGTGCTATATAAATAAAGTGGATTGGATTGGATTGGATAAACGTGTTGAATACGCCGTGAGGCGTATTTTGGGAGCAAACCAGGACTGTTGTGAGTTAACAACAGCAACTGAAGAGAGACGGGGGGCGGGTTCTGAAGCTTAACCTAATAATTGTGTGAATGCGTTTATGAACGAATCAGCCGCAAGAGCTGGCTCGTGTCGTCGGGAGCCGATTAGGTTTTCCTCGTCTTTTTTGTTACAAGGCGACACCTCCACCATTTGGTGGTTAGGGTTGGGTTCGGGGTTAAGTCAAAATGAAGAACTCAGTCAAGTCATTTAGCTTTCCTGGTACGTGTTAGCATGCCAACATCAGCATAGTCGCATTTTTGCCATTTTGTGAGTATTAAAATACAAAAGACACCTGGTGTGTTAGCATGCTAACCTTAGCATTGCTAACAGACTAACATCAACACAGCTTTTTAGCAGTTTTCACGAGTAGACGTCTACTGTATATAAACGCTTAGTACTATCATGTCAGGTGTTAGCATGTTAGTGCTAGCATGTTAATATTAACATAGTCGCGTTTTATTTTTTCAAAATTTTTATGAGTATGAAAATACGAAGACACCTAGTGCTACCATGCTAGGTTTAGAACTCTAGTGTTAGCATTGTTAACATGCTAACATTACATAGCACAATTCCCGCTGTTTAGACACCGATATAAACACCTAGTGCTATCATGTCGTGTGTTAGCACTGTTAATATTCACATAGTAGCATTTTTTTTAAATTTTCGTAATGAATACACACAGACACTTAGCTCTACCATGCTGGGTGTTGCATGCTAGCGTTAGCGTGTTAGCTATTTTTATAATGACAGACTTACTGTATCTAAACACTTTGTGCTATCATGCTAGGTATCATTTGTGTATCAGTTTAAAATTTCGGCATGTTTCCATGCCATTTCAGCGCCACTTCGTCTCTCTTGCCTCGACACTCGCGCCTTCCTGCTCGCTTCCGTTTCATCCGTTCTTTCAGCTCATGGATTCACACTACTTACTACAACCGCTGCTCCTGATGTTCACGCAAAATTGGAGGACAGCGTCAACGTTTTTGAGTGGGGTAGGGAAAACAGGGCCGTATTTACTCGTACTTTTTGTACCGATATTAAATTGTCACACAACGAACACAAAACAAAGCAAAGTCAAACCTTGTAGAAGTTGCCGTAGGACTTGCGAATGTTGATCCACTTCTTGGCAAAGTGCGGGTATCGGATCTGGCTGATGCGACACTGCATGTTGAGGAACTTGCTCATGTCCCACGCTCTGCGCCACAACACTTGGCATCAGAGGTCATCAGGACAAGACACACACACAAAAAAAAAAGTAAAAACTGACCCGTCGGTGAGGAAAGTGTATTTATATTTAGTGCCCAGCTCCCTCTCCTGCAGCCACGCCACCACGTGCTGCAGAACCACCGGGAAGGTGTCGGCCGCATCCACCATTTCCTGTGTTAAGCAGCGTTACGCATCTACACCAGTGCGACGGAAAGGGGGGGGGGGCGAGACAGACCTGTGTTATTCCCGTGAGCTTGACACAGAAGTCCGACAGCATGGGGTTCAACTCCGGTTTGACATACTCCTGGAAGGTGTCCACCTGAGGAGCAAAAAGGTGAGGCGGAAGAAGCAACCGCTTTGGAGAAAGAAAGAAAGAAAAAGTCATCTCACAATCTCCAAGGTGTGCGTGCTAATGAGAACCACGGGGAACTCGATGATCTCGTGCAGGAAGTCGGCCGGGTTGTCCTCTTCGCACGTGGCCTCGAAGTCCACCACGCAGATGTAGTCGTAGTAGGTGTCGGCCCCGCCCCCCTCGGCGGCCGACTGCGTCAGCTTCTGCTTCTTGTAGTGGCTCTTCAGCCTCTTCTTCATCACGTCCTTCACGCCTCTGCCGGCACACAAAACGTCCGACGGTGATGACGACGACAGTGCGCGCGTCTCAGGGGCGGTCCTACCTGGTGTCGAGCTTCAGCTCCGCCAACTTGCTGCGGAGCTCGTCCCTGGTCATGCGGTTGATGTGACCGTTGGCCAAAGCGATCTCTTTGTAGACGGGGTGGCTGAAGTCGCTGCTGGACTGGCTCGCCTCCGAGGCATCGCCTCCGGCGGGACGTATCACCTGACGGAGGGGGACAGAAGACACTCCCATGGCAAACTGTTTATTGTTATTGTTATTGTTTACCTATCCCCCTTCCGCTCTCAAACCACGTACTGTCCGGTGGCGGCTGGCTTTTGTCATGCTAGTTTAAATAAAGAGTATCAAAGGCACAAACGATGCTCAACAAACCTTATCATCTTCTCCGCTGGACATCTTCACATTGGCGTCCTGGCCGTGGATGTTTTCCTTGAGCTCGTCCATTTAAAATTCATCCACAAAAACAGGGGAAAACAAACAAACGCCGAACGAGTACCGTTTCTGCCGCGCTAGCTAACGTCGGCTAACAACATGGCTAACGGGTGAGATTGGAGCGCTCGCACCTCCAAAGCCGAATCCAGTCTAGATACTCGCCTCTTCTTGTCGTTGTGAAATTAGTACAAAAATAAATCCGCGGTTGCCGTTTGATGATTTGACTTCTGGGCGGAAGCAGCCATTGACAGTCAAGACCGCACAAATTTATGTTCAACTTTTTCAGCCGAGTGGACTTCCGGTGTGGCGTTCAAATTCACAACAGCAGCACTACTGCCCCCTGGTGTTGTGGAGGACACACAATGATAACATTTTGGGCACTTTGTGTATGTTTGATTACATGATTCAGTTTGCGCGCCTTCCTTTCAAAAATAGTACATGTTATTGTTATTCGTTTTTTCCATTACTAGCAGTTAAGCCCTCTAGCCACCAGGAGGCAGTGGTGGTGGCACACGGTTATTCACAAAAAAACAAAATGCCAAACAAGCGCCATTATAGCCGCGCTAGATAAGCACAGTCGCCTCTTGTTGTTGTGAAATTAATACATAAATTCATTTTCAGTTGGGACGACTTCCCGTGTGGCGTTCAAACAGCAGCACTTGAGCACTACTGCCCCTTAAGTGTTGGCGGAGAACAGACAACGCTTATGTTATCATCACAACAGTACTTCTTGAAGCTATATTTTATTACGTTATTCACTTTGCACGTCTTTCTTTAAAAAATATTATGTTTTAGTTACTCGTTATTTTTTCGTGACTAACAGTTCCAGGAGGCAGTCGTGTCTGTACACTTTTATTCATCCAAAACAACCAAACCGCCAAACGAGCACCTTTATTGCCGCGCGAGGTAACGCCGGCTAACAAATAGTGATGTGTCGGTCGCGAACGAATCGACTCTAAGACCCGGCTCTTTGAAATGAACAATAGGAGCCGTCTCGCGTCGTTGGGAGCCGATTAGGGTTTTTTTTTGCTATTAAAGGCCAATGTCATTGGTCAGGATGTGTGGCGGCGTCTCTGTGTTCACACTGAGCAGAGGGAGGGGCGGGGTTAAACGTGCTGTGGCGCTCTTAGTGCCGATTCTTTCGTGAGAATCATAACATATGTTGTAGCTGTTCGTTGAGGTTTAAATAAATCCATTTGAATAATAAAAATATGATATCTTGTATTTTTTACATTAGTCATTCATTTTCCACAATACACATAATTTGGTACGGTAATCATTTAAAACAAAAACATTTGAGGAGCCACTTGGGCCAAAAGAACCGTCTCTCTAAAAAGAGCCGAAATTTCCATCACTACAATCAAGTAACATTGGCGCGCCCGCACTTAAAGGCCGAAGCCAGTCTTGCAACAAGGTTATTGTTGTTTCGTGAAATTAACACATAAATAAATCAATGGCGACCGTTTGATTATAATCTTACTTCTGCGAGGAAGCAGGTACAAAGACCGCACAAATTTTACATTGCACTTTTCCGGTCGCGTCGACTTCCGGTGTGGCGTTCAAATTTCAAGCCGTACTACTGCCCCCTGGTGTTGTGGATGACACACAACGCTTACCTCGTCGGCACATTTGTGCGGTACAATACTGCTTGAAGCTACTGTAATATTTTATTCGTGTTTTTTCTTGACTAGCAGTTCCATGCTCTGGCCACCAGGAGGCAGTCGTGCCTGTACACTTTTGTTATGTGGCGTTTTCAAGCGAAAGAAGCAAATGAATGAAAGCTGGGAAGAAGGCAGCAGAACACTGTGTGAATAATGAATGTCAGGTCAGATAAAAGATGGATGATGCACCACAACTATTTGTTCTCATGGTCATTTACTGAGCAGCAAGTCTGAAATGATAAAATGACAGCATTTTTAACACTTGAAAGGGTGTATTTGCCATTTCATTGAAGAGCGGTCTGTCTGTATAATGAAAACAACACATGAAGAGCATTTATTAGGAAAAAACATTTATTTTCTCATTTTAAAAAAAGCAAGTCGTGCTTACATGCACACATAAGAGACAGTTGTTAAAAACGTTCGAGTGAAAGTGTTACTTATAGGAGGGCTAAAGTGCCTTTTGAATTGATATTTGGCTTATAGAAGGGACAGAAAAACCAAGAGAAGCTGCATCGGAGAAGGCGTCAATCGTCACAGTGATGCCTGGTTAGAGCGCTACAGTCCCCTTCTGTCCATCCAGCCATGCTGCATTCAGGTCGCATGGGGAAAACAAGCGCCACTCAAGCGGCGAAGGCCACTAAAAAGAACACAAATCTTCATCCTGCCAGTCACTAAAATGACTTTCTTCAAGTCAGGAGTGCAAAGACGGCTCGGAGGAATCGTTGGGAATTAAATATATAAACCTCCACAGCTGGGAATGCTTCGAACCGTCCGGTTGTGCCGTTGTTCCCACTGCGATTGAACGCAGCATCGCATGCATTCAAGGTGGCTTGTAACGTCACAGCCCCCAACCCCCCCCAAAAAAGGCAGTTAATCAGGATTCTCTAAAAACACACATCTTACCTGCAAATCATGAAACGTTCCATAAAACAGTGCAAACGTGTCAAATTAGCACAACAGTACACAAACTTTAATGTAAAAGGGGGATTTTGACTATTTGGGAAACAAAGACCATTCCTGCACAGAGTTACACTGACTCACGGGTACTCGACAAAGACACGAGTTACACTGACTCATGGGTACTCGGCGAAGACTGGAGTTTCACTTACAGGTATTCCAAGACTCGAGTTTTACTGACTCAAAGGTACTTGACGAAGACTGACGTTTTACTGTCTCACAGGTACTCGATGACCGGAGTTTCACTGAGTCACGGGTGCTCAACGAAAACTCACTCACGAATGCTCGACAAAGACGAGTTTTATTGACTCATTTCTTCAAAGACTCAAGTTTAACTGACTCACGGATACTCAAAGACTCGAGTTTCACTGACTGACAGATACTCAAAGAGGCGAGTTTCAATGACTCACAGGTACTTGATGTAGACTGACGTTTTACTGTCTCATAGGTACTTGATGACTTGAGTTTCACTGACTCATGGGTATTCGATGATGAGTGGAGTTTCACTGACTCACGGGTACTCAACGAAAACTCAAACTTTGACTTACAAATGCTCGACAAAGACTGGTGTTTTACTGACTCACAGATACTTGGACTCAAGTTTCATGGACTCACGGGTACGCAACGACGACTGGAGTTTCACTGATTCACAGGTACTTGAAGACTCGAGTTTCAATGACTCACAGGTACCTGACGAAGAATGACATTTTACTGACTGACAGATACACAAAGACTCACGTTTCAATGATAAACGAGTGCACAACAAAGATTTGAGTTTCACTGACCCACACGTACCCCAAGACACAAGTTTCAATGACTCACAGGTACTTGACGAAGAATGAAGTTTTACTGACTTACAGGTACTTAAAGACACAAGTTTCAATGACTCACAGGTACCTGATGAAGACTGGCATCTTACTGTCTCACAGGTACTCGACAAAGACTCATATCACTGACGCACAGGCACGCAACGATGACTGGAGTTTCACAGACTCACGGGTACTCAACAAAAACTCCAATTTCAATGACTCAGAGGTGCTCGACGAAGACTCAAGCTTTACTGACTCACGGATGCTCGCCGAAGATGAGTTTCACTGACTCACAAGTACTCAACAAGGACTCAAATTTCTTTGACTCACGGGTGCCCAACAAAGATTGGAGTTTTACTGACTGACAGGTGCTCGAATAAGACTTTCGAAGACTCGAGTTTCACTGACTCACGGGCGCTTGCCGAGCATTGCCTAATTAGTTGCGCAAGTGCAAGTTTCTGCACATGCGCTTCATGATGAATCACTCGAGATTCACTTGAGTTCCTGACTCACACAAGCTGTGAGTTTCCATCAGGAGCGTACAGGAAGAAACGCCTCTATCACTGTAATCACGACATATCACAGCAATCCTTACATAACATGTAATTATGTTTCCCAAAATGTCAAAATAAATCTTAACAAAAGAGTGGTGGACGAGCAGGTGGACGGTGGACGCACACGAGAAGAGCGGGGAAACATCAACACGGAAAACTGTGAACCTTACGGAAGTTGCGTTGGTCACAAGTTCAAGCTTCATGGAGTCCAGTGTTTAGAAGTGATGCGGCAACGCTTTCAGGACAGGAAATTAGCTCTCCAAAATAAAAGACAATAAAAAACATCACATTAACAAAAGAGGGATGGTGTCGTTTGTCTTTTCCCATGCACCCTGAAGGCAGCGTCGTGGTCTTCAGCTTTGTTGGACGGCGTCGTCTCTCAACAGCGTTTGTGGAGGTTCTTCCTGGGATGCAAGTGACCGCGAACAAGTGCTGGTGTAAGGCTATGTGTAAAGTCCCCCCCCCCCGGTGACCCCCAGTCTCAGTGCGGGAGCAGAAGTCGCTCCAGGGTGCACTGCAAGTGTTCCCAGTTCTTCCACAGCAGCGCCAGGAAGGACACGCCCACGCAGGTGAGCGCCAGGTGGAGGCGGCTACGCAGCAGCGGGGCGGCGAACTTGGCGGCCGTGGACACGCACACCAGAATGACGGTGGCGATGGCCAGCATGATGTTGATGGACTTCCCCAGGAGGACCTTGGCGTCGGCGTTCTCCAGCTGGACTGTTTGCTGCTGCTGCTGCTGCTGGAGCTCCAGTTTGGACACGCGGGTCTGACACGACTCCAGGACCTCCTGAACGGAAACACATGCAAAATATGCGCGTGACTGGGCTGCTCACGCTGTGTGTGTGTGTGTGTGTGTGTGTGTGTGTGTGTGTGCGTGTTTAGGACGTTACCTGGATGTCCCGGGCCCTCTCGTAGGCCTGGTAGGCCACCTTCTCCTCGATGCTGGCCAGCTCCTGCTTCAGGTTGCTGGTCTCATGCTGGTGGAGCTCGGTCAGGTCGTTTAACTGGTCCTCAAGTCGCTCATACCTGACGCACCCGGAAGAGACACGATAAAGACGCTGCGTCTGTCACCTGCCCCTGGTTGCCACAGCAACGCTCACCTGTATCTCTCCTCCTGCATCACCTGAGAGAAGTACCCGTAGTCTCGTTTGAACTGTGCGTTCAAAGTCTCGATGTCCTCAGCCAGCTGGGCCTGAGCGTCTCGGACCTCACGCACCATCTGCAGAACCTCCCCCAGCCGCCCGTTGGCGTCCGACCGGGCGGCGCCCCCCGAGCCTGCCGCAGAGCCCCCGGCCGGGTTGCCGTTGGAATCGGCGGAGGCCGACGTCCCGGTGGAGCACTCGTCGTCGCTGTGGTACTTGCTGGCCTTGGCGACGGTGGTGGCGCTGCCGCTCAGGCCCCGGGCAGCGCCCTCCGCCTGCAGCCCGGACCCCGCCTCCATGCTCTTGAGGTGAGCGATGTTGTCGGCGCTGCCGTACTTGTTTCGGATGAGGTTGGCGAAGCCACGGGACTTGTTAAAGAAGAACGGCGGCGAGAGCGAGACGCCCGGCCCGATGGTCTTGACTTTGTCCAGGGCCGGGTGTCGCCCCGAGGAGCTGACGTCCCGCAGGCTGCCCTCCTTGCTGTGGCCCCCAGACTCCTTGGTGGCGTCCTTGTGGTGGCCGTGCTTACTGTTGGCCTCGCTGTCTTTCATGCGGCGGTGGTACTGCTCCAGCTTCCTCTGCAGCCGGGCGATGGAGTGGGCCGACTTCTGGTTCTTCTTCTCGAACACCTGGCGGATGCGCGCCACCTGCTGCTTGTCGGCGTTGTTCACCAGCTTCAGGTACTCGGCCACGTTCTCGTCACGCGCCGTCTGCTCCACCTTGATCTGCTCCGTCACCTGGACCGCCAGGAAAGTTTCCATGACAAAGAGGATCCGCGGACACCAAATCTAAACTATATGGATAAAAGTCTAAAAAAAAAAAAGGCTTCACCACACATCTTAAAATGTAGCCTCTGCCAACTATTTGTCAGGCAGCTACAGGCGGGAGAGCTAAAAGGGGCTGTAAGGGTGGGCCAACCACTAATTCACAAGTACTCAAAGACTCAAGTTCCAATGACTCACGGGTACTTGAAGACTCCAGTGACTCTTGGTACTTGACAAAGACTGACGGTTTACTGACTCACCGGTTCTCGACAATGACCGGATTTTCACTGACTCACGGGTAGTCAACAAAACTTTGACTCACAAATGCTCGACAAAGACTGGAGGTATACTGACTCACAGGTCCTCACTGAAGCCTCGAATTTCACAGACTCACGGGTGCTCGACAAAGACTCAAGCGTTACTGACTCACGGGTACTTAAAGACTCAAGTTTCACTGACTCACAGGTGCTCGATGAAGGCTGGAGTTTAGAGGTGGGCGATAGAAGTTTGATGATGTCGTTTTTCTTTAGCAATTAGGCTACCCTAGCATGATGTTTAAATGCAATGTTAGCACTTTAGTGCTCACATAGCTATGCTAGCGCTGGACTATAGAGGCGCGTTTTTCTAAAACTCTTGCCTGGATTCCAAAAAAACACGAGACTTGTGAGGTACGCTTGCAGCGACAGTTCTAGTTTGGACAATTAGTGCGATTTTAGTGTTTTATTTAACTACAACGTATGCGGCAGGCTTCCCTACACATCTTAAAATAAAGCTCTGCCAACTACAGATGTGGGAGCTGTAAGCATCACATCGCTACGCCAGTGTTGCTAACGTCCTCCTGTCCCACTCCTTAATGTCACTTCATCCGACCTTGAGGATCTTCTGCTGCAGGCTGTCGATGCCCAGCGCCCCCTTGCTGAAGTCCAGCCCCACGCCGATGTGTCCCGCGCCGTCCACCACGTCCAGGTTGGACTCGGAGCCGCCGCGCCGCATGGGCACGGGGATGCTGAGGACATCGCAGCCGCTGCGCTCCGCCTGAGGGCATGACGCAGAAATAATAGAAGTCTGAAATATGCAAGTAACAGCTAACAATATTAGTACAGCATAGCATAGCTCGTAGCTGGAATAAGCTCTGCTGCAAAGCGAAGTAAGCGTCCACATGAAAGTTTGCATCACCGTGCTGCGGCAAAATGACGACCCCCACCCCCCACATTCGGGGAAATGAGCTGGGCTGTTAACACGTTGGAGTAAGTGGTCGCCTCATTAATCAGAGAGAGATAAACATTTGAGAGCCCTAGGAAGAAGAAGCCATTTTAGTAAATGAGTGCTCACATTTAAAGGCCGACATTTAAATTCAAAGCACGTTGAGTTGGGAAAACTCTAACTAAACCTCAAACACCCAAAATATTCCGGTAGCACAGGGTATGCTAGATGATACGCCGACGGTCATTGTCACTACAGTAATGCCTCATTTATCGCATTCCTTATACAGTATATAAATGCAATATTTTCATAGTTAGAGCACAGAAAACCTGTTTATGACCTTCTACATACACTTTTTAACATGATTTCATCTAGACATGAAATAACACCCCTATAGTCACCTTTACTCTCCTATTAGCCAATATAGTAGACATAAGAGAAAATAAGACATAGAAAACCTTCTAAATACAGTTTTTAACATTATTAGAGTTCTCTAGACATGAAATAACACCCTTATAGTCACCTTTACTCTCCTATTAGCCAATATAGTAGACATAATAAGAGAAAATAAGACATAGAAAACCTGTTTACCAACTTATAAATATGTTTTTTAACATTACTACTACTGCTACTACTACTACTACTACGACTACAACTACGACGACTACTACTGCTATGACGACAACTATGACGAAAACTACTACGACTATGAAGAAGACTACTACGACTGCTACTACTGCTATTACTAGAGTTATTGTGGCCATTGGCCATGTCATTTTCCACCAACATGACCCAAGGCTGAAGAGGTTAATTAGGAAAAAGGGGAGAGGACACATTAAGGTGAAATACTGAGTCAGAGCCCCCAGGTGGAATCCCATCGACCCACGCACAGACACAGTTGGAGGGATTAAGGGGGATTTTACGTTTTAACATAGGGTAGATGGGTATCAACACTGAACATAAACAGTAGTAACCAGAGTGAAAAACTAAAGTAGATACATTATGGGTGCTAAATGAAGTTTCCACAGGATTGCAATTTATTGACGGTGCCACAATGAGAAACGCTGAAAAACTGGACAAAGCTCATATTTTTGTGTTTTTTTTACCCACCCGTGAAGGCACCGTTTAAGCACCGACACAGGAAATCTTTGTTTACTCCTTCCAATGCGGTGGTGTGACTTTTTAGCAGGTCGCTGTGCTGCCGTTTCTGTTGCAAGGCTGAAACTGCCAGAAAGAATCAATACCACAAGAGTCCCATGAGAATTGAGGATGGTTACAGAGTTAAAATCAATACTGAAATGTTGGCAATACACGGATCCACCACACCATGCAGCCGCGCTGACGTGGGAGCATGAAATGGTTTTACACACATGGCGTTGCTACTTGACCCGCTTCACACGCCTGCACGCATCTTTAGATTTTGGAAAAAAATAATAATAGTGATCAAAAATGCTGTAATCCCCTCCCCTCTTCTCTCTCCTTGTAATCTGACAGTTTAATCTCTCAAAGATTACCCAGCAAGCCTCGCCCCCCCCCCAACAGAGGGGCCGGGAATGCTGAGGAGGAAGTGAGTTGTTGGGGGGGGGGGATCTCAAAAATGTAAACAGGAACACACTTCTACTACTTCCTGTTAGTGTGACTTTGTATTGTATTTGTACTTTATTAATCCCACAGCAGGGAAATTGACTTGTTACAGCAGCAGCAAGATACGCAAGTAAAGAATACATATTGACTACAACATGGTTCAGGTGGTGCAGGTGTTGTAGAGCCTGACAGAAGCAATTTTTTTTCTTTTTTTTCTTTGCAACAATACGTTCTGTTTCGGGACTAAAACCCATTTGAAATTGATAATCCATGTTATGAAAGAAAATATGTTTCAACCCCCAAAGTCAAAGACTGGAAAATCAAGTTGAATTTTACACAAAAATGTAGTTAAACATTCTTACAACAAAATATCTAACATAAATCTAATATCTATATTTAAATATTTTTGTTTTTATTTTAAAAGATATTTAGCATAATTTTGGGCAACGTCGCTATTTTTAATTAATATTAATTTATATAGTTATACTAATTATACTACTACTAATCATTTATAATTGAATAATAATTAACTTAATGTAAAAATAATAAACATTTTCAAGAGTTTTTTGATTTTTGTGCGACTTCTCCATTTTATTTTATTTTTATTATTATTAAAAAATTCTATAAAAGAAATGCCCTGGTTTCTCATCATTAAAAAATGTATGAGTGAAAATTGGGTGACGTCTCTATTATTCATTAACAAATGGAATGGAAAATAATATACCATCCCTGCAAAACCAGATGATAAAAGGTTCCCAAGCGTTTTAGTAAGATTTTGCACAAAACCATGCAGTTTAGTTGCAGAAAAAGACATATTTCGTGGTTCTTATTTCTAGTCATCAATAAATGTTATGAAAAACTTTCTCCGGGTACTCCGGTTTCCTCCCACATTCCAAAAACATGCAGGTGAGGTTAATTGGAGACTCTAAATTGTCCATAGGTATGAATGTGAGTGTGAATGCTTGTTTGTCTATATGTGCCCTGTGAGATTATATATATATACATATATATACACACACACACACACACACACACACACACACGTACAGTGGTGTGTATTAAAGGGAGAAAAACCATCCAAAGCTACATGGTCCTGTGTGAAAAAGTGATTTCCCCCTAAAGCTAATAACTGGTTGGCCCCCCCTTAGCAGCAACAACTGCAATCAAGCGTTTGTGATAACTTGCAATGAGTCTCTTCCAGCGCTGGGGAGGAATTTAGCAGAATTGTTGTCATTCAGCCACATTGGAGGCTTTTCCTTTTGAAGGTCATGCCACAGCATCTCAATAGGATTCAGGTCAGGACTTGGACTAGACCACTCCAAAGTCTTCATCCATTCAGAGGTGGACTTGCTGGTGTGTTTTGGATCATTGTCCTGCTGCAGAACCCAAGTTGCTTTCAGCTTGAGGTCACCAAAATTCTCCTTCAGCACAATTCATGCTTCCATTTATCACAGCAAGTCTTCCAGGTCCTGAAGACCATCACACTACCACCACCACATTTTACTGTTGCTATGAGGTTCTTTTTCTGAAATGCGGCGTTACTTTTACACCAGATGTATTGGGACACACACCTTCCAAAAAGTTTAACTTTTGTCTCGTCAGACCACAGAGTATTTTCCCAAAGGTCTTGGGGATCATGAAGATGTTTTTTGGCAAAACTGAGTCTTGGAACTCTGCCATGCAGGCCGTTTTTGCCCAGTGTTTTTCTTATGGTGGAGTCATCAACTCTGACCTTAACTGAGGCAAGTGAGGCCTGCACTTCTTTGGATGTTGTTGTGGGGTCTTTTGTGACCTCTCGGATAAGTCTTGGGTCATTTTGGCCAGCCGACCACTCCTGGGAAGGTTCACCACTGTTCCACGTTTTGTCCATTTGTGGATAATGGCTCTCACTGTGGTTAGCTGGCGTCCCAAAGCTTTAGAAATGGCTTTATAACCTTTTCCACACTGATTGATCTCAATTCATCTCAGTTATGTTTTCACGTGCAATCACTTTTTCCACACAGGGACATGTAGGTTTGGATTTTTTTTTCCCCTTTAATAATAAAAAGTTTCATTTAAAAACTGCATTTTGTATTCAGTTGTGTTGTCATTAACTAATATTTACATTTGTTTGATGATCTGAAACATTTAAGTGTGACACACATGCACAAAATAAGAAATCAGGAAGGAGGCAAACACTGTCGCACCGCTGTATATCGCATATTTGTAGAAAAACAGACATATTTTGCACTTATTTTTTCTCATCATCAACCAATGTTATGAAAAAGAATACGTTCTAACCCACAAACTCAAAGGAAAAGTGGAATTTTGCACAAAAATGTACAATTTATTGGTAGTACCAAAAAAATGGTATATTGGGTGACATCTTTATTATTTATGAAGAAACAATAATGTGCTCAAGCCCCAAAGCAGGAAGATAAAAGAGTTGTTTGTGATTTTGCACAATAATGTTCTCTTTATTAGTACAAAAAATGGATGTACTTTGGGTGGCATCTCTATTTTTATGAACAAATACTATGAAAAATAATATGCTCCAAAGCCCAAACTGGAAGATGTCAGTTCTCAGGGGTTTTAGCACGATTTTGCACAAAGATTTTCCATTTATTACTAGAAAAATGGCATATTTTGTAATGAGCCAGTTTGTCATCATCAAAGAATGTTATGAAAGGGACTATGTCCTAACCTCCGACCACAAAGATAAAGCTTCTCAGGAAGATATGGTGACATTTTGCAGTTTATTCATGCAAAAGTGGCGTATTTTGGGTGAAATGCATACTATTATTCCTGGTATCGTCACAGTACTTTTGCTCAAAGAGCATCCATGATAATAACAAGGATGGTGCAGCGCTGAACATGGAGTAGGTACTTCACCTTCTTGATGTAATTCACTGCACAACTGCATCTAGGACGGAAGCACCAACGAGATGGAGTGTTTTCCGAACACATGATCGCAACTCAAATGAAATAGTGGCTTGTGCATTCTGTTCCGTTGCTGGCGTTTGACAGATTTAAACATCACATTGAGGCCACTTGGAGACAAAAGCTGCTGCCTGACGACACGTGCTTGACACGGTGGAACACTGGCACTGAATCAGCTAATGTGTGTGTGTGTGTGTGTGTGTGTGTGTGTGTGTGTGAGAGAGAGAGAGAGAGAGAGAGAGAGAGAGAGATTTTAATGGGCTGTGTATTTGTGCCTGACTTAATCCACGCCGTGTTACTCACACCCCCTCTGCTGGGGTGTGTGTGTGTGTGTGTGTGTGTGTCTACTTACGCCACGTTAGCCTGCTAATCCAGACCAGGCCAGGGGGCATCGAACCTGCGCACCTGTCCTACGTGTCACACTGCAGCAGCCCCCCCACCCCTTCTCAGCCCCCATAAGAAAACGAAGTTTGAGCATCACGTGTTTACGTAGGGTGTCAGTGTGACGAACACACTGCGCTGGTTGCCTTGGCAACGCGGATGAATGAAAAAAAAAAAAAAACGAAGCTCCGAGCAGTCGCGTATCCAACGGCATCAGTCAGGACCATCGCAACACATTTGGTACCCAAACCGTGTGATGATCTGTGTGTGTGTGTGTGTGTGTGTGTGTGTAACATGACACATGCCTTTTAAGGAGCTTTAAAACCCACATTTGATCCACACGCACACACGCACACACAAGCTATCAAGTGTCTTCCCGCAGCAACAAATAAAGCAGCTTTCACACATTTAGCTGACTTCCTACATAATAATGCATTATTTGTATTTATGTAATAACTAAATAAGTAGTAATTCCAATAAACGCATGTAATAAAGTTACATTTGTCATAAAATAAAAATGGTATTGGAAAAGTAATAAATATATTTAATAATTGTAAAAAAATTGTAATAAAATTTTACATATATAATATCAATAAAAAGATATTACAATTCATATTACACAAATGATAAAATTCATATCTTACATTTCAAAAAGTATTTATTTTTATAATATTAAAAATTCTTTAATAAAAAAAAAATTATTTACTTTTTCCAAACAAACACACAAGGTGACTTCCGACATCATAATGGATGATTTGTATTTATTTAATGAATAGCTAGAATTGTAATAAATAAACACATGGAATTTAAAAATTGCAATAAAACAAAAAAAAAAACCTGTAATAAATGACTTTTGTATTAACGCCATAGAATAGTAAAAATCTAATTGTAAAAATTAAAATAAAAAATATGTATTTATATTATACTTTAAATTCTTCAGTTAAAAAATGTACATAAAATGTATCATATTAGCATTTGATGAATATAATAATGGATTAGATGTTATAGTGCTTTTCAAGGCGTCCAGAGCGCTTCACAATTCATTCACTCCCCAGTCACACACTGGTGCTGGTTAACTACATCTGTAGACACAGCTGCCCTGGGGTACCACCAAGCATTCATTCGCATTCATACACCAAAACTGGAGATTTTGAGAATAAAGTTGTTAATTTATGAGGAAAAAAAAAGTCATACTAAAATGGAGCACAGTTCCTCAGGAATGAAGGAAACTTTCCTCGTGCTTCAGGCAAGCTTTTATTTATAATGTGGCAGGTAAACAGAGCAGATGAGCACAAACAGATTAGCATGGCTAGCCCTGCTCACTTCCACCTTCCTTAAATGAATGAAGTCGTAAATTTACAAGAAAAAAAAGTTGGTTTATGAGAAAAAAGTCGCAGATTTAGGAGAATAAAGTCGTTCATAGCTGTCTCAGTTTTTTCTCCTAAATGTACGACTTAACTCTCATACATTTACAACTTTCTCGTAATGAGTTTTTTCTCGTAAATTTAAGACTAGTCGTAAATGTACAACTTTATTCTGGAAATCTCCGATTATTTTAGTACTCCATCGTAACAGGCATTGCCTGAGACAGCTATGAAAAGAGCCATGGGCAAAAGGTAATATTACAACATTTTTTTCTTGTAAATGTACTACTTTTTTCCTCGTAAATTTACAACTTTATACTCTTCAACGTACGACTTCATTCTAGTAAATGTGCGACTTTGTTCTTGTAAATTTACGACTTTATTCTCGAAATCTCATTTCAATACTCCGTCATAACAAGCAACAGCTATGAAAAGGGAGGGACTTATGTAAATTTACGACTTTACTCTCGTAAACGTCAGATTGTTTTTTTCCCCGATGTGGCCCTAATACTCGGTCGCAGAAAGTCTTAAAAATTCCAAGGATTTTCTGGGTTTAAAAGCGTGGATTTCCAAGTAATCTGATAAGAGTTCATTTTAAAAATCTGTTGCCTACACAAAGAAACACAATTCTAACACATTTTTTCCATGTTTACCACAGAAAACATCTCCAAAAGTGGAACTGCATCAGGTGCACAGCGCAAAAACAAACCAAAATCCAGCAAATTGCATGCAAAGACTTTGTATAATTACATAGTGGCATAATAACGATGCATGTTTAGTGGAAAGGAATACAAAGTGGCTGGAGGCAAAATCAGGAAGCCCAAACCGGCATTACACATCACACACGCGCACACACATGTCCAAGGATTATGTAAACACACACACACGAGCAAACAAACGTTTAAAAGAGCTTCAGTATTGATGTCCTGATAAGAAGCCATGAGCAAATCCATTTCCATCTGTGCTCACACACACACACACACACACAGGGACACATAGAGCCAGCTATCACATCCACTAATGACCATAATTGCTTCAAATGTCAGACAGAACCTCTGGCTTCCAAAATGTAATGAAGTATTCAGCGTGAGCGGCAGCAGGAACAAGGTTCGGGCTCCAGGATTTTGCAGAGATGCTCTTTACGGCCTCCGGGAGGACCGGAAAGATGCCCCACGCCCCCAGCAGCAAGTTAACAAGTACGTACAAGCTGGACAGAGAAGATGCTCGGTCTGCACCGTCAGCACCTGAGTGTTCCTCACGTCATGTCAACAAGAAGGCAAGAAGAAAAAGCAGCAGCATCCCCAGAGGAGCTCATCAAGATGACAACAATCTAATTGGAAGCCTAACACACCACTGAGGCAAACCTCTCTGGGGAACCAGGGGATAATATGGACCACCGTGCAAGACTTGAATATACATCTTTGAACTATTCTTTTTTTTCTTGGCTCTCCTCGTAAACGTGACCTTTAAAAGGGTTATTTTTAAAGGACATATTGCAAAAACACCGGTCAAAGATCCTGTATGTGACAGGAGCTCTCTGACGTTTGTAAGGCTCTACTGCAAAAACACACATCAAACATCCTCTATATGACAGCAGAGCTGTGGTGTCAGGACCAGCATTAGGAAAATATGTAAAAAAACAAAAAAAACAAAACAACAACATCCAGTCCATATGTATGACAAACTATTTGAGTCACCACCTGACTGGACCAACCTGTTCTCTCCACTGCTTTGCCTGCATGCTCGCTCGCGGCACAAACATCACATAAAAGTTCATCTGGTATTTGAAGCTGCAACATATACACACACGCACACACACAGTCAGGGTCAGGAAATAACATATGTGCGCGGAGGGACTCTCCACCAAACTTCACTTAAAAAAACACCCATTTTGAAGTAGCCCTCATAAAGGACAGCAACATGCACCCCCATCCAGAAAAGTGCTTGTAGAATATATTTGAGGGGAATTCACAGATTCCGGCAGTATGCGTGTAGGATCAGATGCACCAAAAACATGCTTCTTGGCTCGGCGGTATCTGACGTGCAATTGTTCCGCACAGTCCAGGAAAGAGTCGTTTTCTTACTGGAGTCTGGCATGGTGATGCAAGCGCGTGGCGGCATGTAGACAGATGTTTGTGGTTACACAAAGTGTTGCCTAGCACAGTATTGTCTATAGTCCTGACGACGACATACCACACAATGCTTCTTTAATAGCCTTCTGAGCGCCTCGGACGTCACGTGACGATACGTTCACCTGACAACGTGGCATATTATTAGGAACACCGATCATACGTTTGCCATTTAACGTGTTTTTTGTGTAATATAATCAACGATAGTAGCTTTCATTACCCAATTCATAACAGTAGACATGTTTACCATATTAACGATGGTGTGAATGTAGCCCGACTTCTGGTAAACTTTTGGCCGCAGCAGCGCCACCAGATCCCGGCATAGTCTCGGATTCTCCGGGCGGCTCCTAAGTCTCCTCGCCTCTGGTAGAAACTTGTCCGTTAAGTGCTACAAAAACCTCATCCGGTGAGCGTTCGTGAGCACTGAAACAACGAAAAAACAAAATGCACACTGACGCCAGCGGAGATGGAAGGGCTTGATCACCCGACCAGCCCGCCACGATCGTCAGTTGGACTCTCCGCGGCGCCTCTCGAGCTGCTGGAACTCGGCGGAAGGCTAAGCACCGCCCTCTCCGTGTCATAAGAAGGGAGGTGTGGCTATTAATATCAAATACACCCGTCATACGCTATATCAGTCTATTCAAATTACGACCTGCAGGCCAATCCATCTATTCATGACATCACAACGGCCTGAGAGGTCAGTTCAAAACTTGGGCGTGACAAACATGTTTGAAGCACATTTCTCCAAACTGAACAGCTCCTGTCATTTAGAGGATCTTTGCCATTTTTAAAAGAACATACTGCCAATAAATGCAAGTGAAAGTGCTCGTGTCACGTAGAGGATCTTTGATGACTGTTTTTGCAGTTGGTCCTTAAAAACAGCAGCGCACTCCTGTCACATGCAGGATCTATGACGGCTGTTTTCGGAGTACAGTAGATCTTTAAAAACAGCAGAGCTGTTGCCATATACAAGATCTTTGACAGGCATTTTTTTGCAGTTGGTCCCTAAAAACAGTAGAGTGATCCTGTCACGCAGAGGATCTTTGATGACTGTTGGTCCTTAAAAACAGCAGAGCTTTTGTCATATATGGACGATCTTTGACGATCATTTTTTTTGCAGCAGGTCCTTAACGAACATTGAGGATCTTTGTTTTTGCAGTAGGTACTTCAAAACTGAAGAGCACTCCTGTCATACAGAGAATCTTTGACAAGCATTTTTTGGTATTATGTCCTTAAAAACAGCAGAGCTCTCCTGTCATATAAAGGATCTTTGACGACTGTTTTTGGAATAGGTCCTTAAGAACAGCAGAGCTCTTGTCATTCAGAAGGTCTTTGACTACTATTTTCTTCCGCAGGTCCATAACATCAGAGCGCTCCTGTCATATACAGGATCTTTGGCTAAGCTTTTTGCTGCAGTTAAAAACCAAAACAAAACAGCAAAGCACTCCTGTCACAGAGAGGATCTTGGACTAGCATCTCTTTTGCATACGTCCTTAAAAACAGCAGAATGCTCCTGTCATATAGACAATCTTTGATTTTAAAAAGAGCAGATATTTGGACTACCATTTTTTGCAGCAGGGCCTTGACAACTGGAGAGTGCTCCTGTCATATTGAGGATCTTTGACTGGTTTTGCAGTAGGTATGGTACTTAAAAACAGCAGAGCACTCCTGTCGTATAGATGATCTCTGAATAGGATTTTTTTTGCTGTACATAAAAAAAATGTCTTCAGCAGCAGCAGTCATTTAGAGGATCTTTGACCTGCATTTTTTAGCATTAGGTACTTAAAAACAGCAGAACTCTCCTGTCGTATAGACGATCTTTGACTAGGATTTTTGCATTTTACATTACATACAAAATAAGAATATTAGTGAAGGGGGGGGGGGCGTGTCCCAGGTCTTTATAACAAGTGAACGGCGGCGGCGACGGAGGTTTTGTGTCATGAATGATTTACAGTGCAAGGCAATCATAAAAACCAATTACTCTGCTAAAAAAGCACTTTTAATCCTTGGTGTTGTCTGAAACGTAGGAAAATGTAGACGTTGAACCCTGCTAGCGCGCTTTTATGCGAGCAGCCAGAGAATGATTGCAACGTGACGACTCCTCGCACACATTTCACAAGAGAAATCAAGTACAAGGACGGAAAATCATCCCCAGCCCAGCACCTGGTGCGAGCACACCCTAAACCACGTGTGTGCCGAGCGCTGACAGGCGAGACCCCCACGGGGCTTCGACTTGATCGGGCCTTGAGCCGTCATTAAAGTGGAACTCCCTCCCGAGCGGCCTGATGAAAGCGCGCCGTTCCGTCCTCTGTGATCAATACTAATAACCTCACACACTTCCACTCCATTTCATTTCATTTCAGCCACGTATCGATTCCTACTAGCCACACTCCTCCACACACACAATGAAGGGGGGGGCAGTTCAATGTGACGTATAATTAGGACGCCAGGATTGATGGAAATGAACACATGAAGCAGGAGTGTACAAACCTTCTTCCCCCGAGGAGCGAAGACAAATGTAAGAATGTGGTGCATTCAATGTCGTTTAGAGATGAAACTCTACTCACTAATCCCTCCGTTATCAACGTTAACTGGTTCCAGACTCCACGCCGATAAGTGAATTTCCACCAAGTAGGATTCCCTTTTCATAAATGGTAGTTAGAGCTAACATGTTTAGAAATGTCTAAATAGGTATTTTTTTTAACATGATTAGAGCCCTCTAGACATGAAATAACACCCCTATAGTCACCTTTACACTCCTATTACCCAATATAGTAGACATAATAACAGGAAATATAAGACATAATATAGACTCACATGTCAGCATTGGGTTAGTTCCTTGTTGTGCTTGTACTTCCTGTTTCTGTACGGTACTTCCTGGGGTGGCTATTGAATGTCACATGACACCTAGTGAGCAGTGTAGGATACTACATATCATCACAACGTCTTTGAATGGGTCTTCTGAATGCCTTATATTTGTGTTTTACTTCATTTAGCTGTTGCTTATGCTTCAAAATGCCTATTTTAGGGGGGGAAAATAGCAACATTTGCTTAAATGTGTATGTTTTTCGAGCAATTATAAAAATAAAAAAAAGAGTTGCGGGCCACAAAAGAGATGCTGGCACGTCAGGGTCCACATGTCTGATTCCCCACAAGACAGCATTGTTCTCCTCAGTGTTTGTCTCCTGTACGCACTTCCTGCCTCACTTCCTGTCTCCGTCTTTGATCCTGAGGGTCTGACATGCTAGAAAGTTGCTTAGGCCAGCATGAGGATGGAATGTTTTTTTTTTTTTTTTTTGGGGGGGGGGGGGGGGGGGGGGTGATATGGAAGCATCCTAGAGTGTTTTGGGGAAGATCTGAATGCTTCAGGGGACTGGGACGCCCCACTTTAACCATTTTAATGACCTCCTCCAGGGAAGACATGATGTTATCATGCCTTCTTCTTTGCTGCTTCATTTCTCCGCAAACGGCGTGTATCTAAGATCTATGTTAGCGCCGTTCAGCCTTGCCGGAGGTCCACCGACGTCGCTGCTTCCCAGCTGTCACGAGATTCCGATTCCCAGCCTCGCGGGAGTCAAAGGTGGGAGGAAATGAAACTTTGTTTGCGCCTGCGATGCAGATTAGACTCTCTTGTTCAACGAGACCATCGCTCATGTTGCTCGGTGACAGTGGAAATAACCAGCCTTTAAAATATGCATGAGCGCCCGCTGAGCCGCCAGCTAATCTAATCGGACCGCCATTGTCGTCTATAAACAGGAAGCTGCTGCGGCACACATGATATGCGCTCCCCCACAGGGCTGTAATCTATTTGTGGTGGCGGTCTGCGTGGCATTATAGTCTAATTTGCCTAACTGGCCGTGTGCGTGTGCGTGCTAGCGCCAAATCCGGTGCAATCTGAGAAGGTCTGTATCTCCTGCATGGGGGTTGTGGGCCACAGATGATACTGATGATACTGACTCACCAGCAGATGAGAAAATATGCTGACGTGCACGTAAACACAAACACACGGGGTCTCTCAGCTACTGTATATTAAGCCAGCTACAGTTAGCACAAGTGCACTAATGCTGGTTATTATGCTTGCTAACATTAGGCTAAAGTGGTGGTAAAAACCAAGATATTAAGTGGACATTAAAAAAACACCTGTGTGCTTCTGAGGTCTCTTTGGAGCTACATTAAGCTAGCTAATGTTAGCATGTTGGCTTTTAACTGCGCCAACATCAAATGCCACATGATGCAACCATAAGTTGGCAAAAAGAAAACTCAACTATTTCTATTTGTGCAGTATGAACTGAGCTATGGAGCTCTGTGTGCTTTTGAGGTCTCTTTGCAGCTATTTTAAGCTAGCTACAGTTAGAACAAGCGCGCTAAAGTTGGCTATTATGCATGCCAACATTAAAACCAACGTGGTGGCCAACACTAAAACATTAAGCTGGTGTTTAAAAAACACAAGATGCAAGAAAAAGTAAACAATCTCAAGCTGTGCTTTTGAGGCCTCTTGTTAACCTCTTGTGCTAACCTCTTGCTAGGTTAGCACAATTACATTTGTCTACTGATCTATGTAGCTAACTAGGTATATGTTCTTTTGAGGCATCTTTGAAGTTATGTTACACTAGCTACTGTATGTTAGCACCAGCTAGCTCCTGTGTATGTCAACATTTACGTTTTTGAAGCTATGTTAAGCTAGCTACACTTACCACAAGCACGCTAATGCTGGCTATTACGCATGCTAGCATTAAAACCAAATGTGGTGGCAAACATTAAGCCATGAAGTTGATGTTTTAAAAATACTAAAAGCAAGAAAAAGTAAAAGATCTCCATCTAGCTGTGCTTTTGAGGCGGCTATGTTAAGCTAGGTAGTTAGTGCAAGCTTGCTAACATTGACTATCATGCATGCTAACTTTAAAATCAACATGGTGGCAAACACTAAGCCATTATGTTGATGTTTTAAAAACACAGAAAGCAAGAAAAAGTAGAAGGTCTCTATCTAGTGGTGCTTTTGAGACCTCTGTGAAGCTATGTTAAGGTAGCTAAATTAGCACAATTCCATTGTCTATTAATCCACTATATACATGGAGCTATCTAGCTAGTAGTAGCATTTTTTCGAGTCTAAATCATTTTTGCAGCGCTTTCCTCCTCAAAAAAAACAAATTCAAATTAAGACAAGAAGCCCCCCCCCAGAGTTTATCCCCCCGCCCCAGTGCTGATAATAGGATCTCTTCATGCAGGACCACCTCTTTTGTTACAGCCTGGCAGGGGAACTCAATCAATGGAGCGCTTGAATAGACGCTCCAAGGTTTTGTTGGCTTCTCTGGCGGTAAATTTAAGCTGACTGGAGGTGAAACTCCACGCCGAACAGATGCAGTGCTGTCACGGGGAATCACACGCACACAAAAACCCTGAGCAGATTTTACTGCCACGGAACCGTCATTGTGACACTTATGGAGCAGATGGACCAGAGTTACAGCCCTACTGAGTCCTATTCAAAGCTACGCTAAACTAGCTAGAGATGGCATGTTTGTATATTTGGCACGCTAACATCGAAGATCATACGACACAGATATGAACTGACATTTTTAAACGCACAAAAAGGAAAAGTTAATCTACTCATTTGTGCTTTTGAGTCCTATTCAGTCCTCCGTGAATCACCAACTTACCGTGGTGGAGGGGTTTGTGTGCCCGAGTGATCCTAGGAGCTATGTTGTCTGGGGCTATATGCCCCTCGGAGGGTCTCCCAAGGCAAACAGGTCCTAGAGCGCCTGGAGGGCCCGGCCGCGCACAGCCCGACCAAGCCACATGCAAACTCCCCCCGTAGACCCACTACCTGCGGGAGCAAGCATAAGGGTCTGGTGCATTGTGCTTTGGGTGGCGGTCAAGGGCAGGCGCCTGGGCAACCTGGTCTTCGGCGGCCAAATCTGGTTCTTGGTACATGGAATGTCACTTCTCTGGTGGGGAACGAGCCCGAACTTGTGAGAGAGGTTGAGACATTCTGACTAGATATAGTTGGACTCACCTTGACCGACAGTTTGGGTTCTGGAACCATTCCTCGAGAGGGGCTGAACCTTGTTCTACTCTGGAGTTGCTGCATGGGAGAGGCGGCGAGCTGGTGCGGGCTTATAAATAGCCCCCCGGCTCGGTGCCTCTGTGTTGGAGTCATCCCCGGTTAATGAGAGGGTCATTTCCCTATGCCTTCAGTTTGGGGAGAGGGTCCTGACTGTCGTTTGTGCGTGCGCACCGAACGGCAGTTCAGAGACATCAGCCTTCTTGGAGTCCAAAAGAGGGTTGCTGGAGAGAACCCCAACTGGTGACTCTGTCGTTTTGCTGGGAGACTTCAACGCCCATGTGGGCAATGACAGTGTGACCTGGAGGGGCGTGATTGTGAGGAACGGCCTCCCCGATCTGAACCCGTGCGGTGTGATGTTGTTGGACGTCTGTGCGAACCTCAGTTTGTCCATCACAAACACCATGTTCAAACATAAAGATGTCCGTAAGTGCACATGGCACCAGGACACCCTAGGCCGCAGGTCTATGATCGACTTTGTAGTCGTATCATGAGACCTGCATCCGCATGTTCTGGACACACGGGTGAAGACAGGCACTGAGCTGTCAACTGGTCACCACCTAAGCGGGATTAGATGACAGGGGAGGATGCCGGACAGTCCTGGGAGACCCAAACGTGTAGTGAGGGTGTGCTGGGAACGTTTGGCAGAGTCTTCAACTCTCACCTCCGGCAGAGCTTTGCCTGCATCCCGGGGGAGGACAAGGATAGTGAGTCCGAATGGGCTCTGTTCCGTGCCTTCATTGCTGAGGCAGTCGATCGGAGCTGCGGCCGCAAGGTGGTCGGTGCCAGTCGTGGCGGCAA
This sequence comes from Dunckerocampus dactyliophorus, assembly GCF_027744805.1. Classification (NCBI taxonomy): domain Eukaryota; kingdom Metazoa; phylum Chordata; class Actinopteri; order Syngnathiformes; family Syngnathidae; genus Dunckerocampus; species Dunckerocampus dactyliophorus. Next base: position 1,573,226 of record NC_072820.1, read on the forward strand.
GCCTCGAACCCGATGGTGGACACCGGAGGTCAGGGCTGCCGTCAAGCTGAAGAAGGAGTCCTATCGAGCATGGATGGCTTGTGGGACTCCTGAAGCAGCTGATAGGTACCGGCAGGCCAAGCGGCTTTGGCGGTGGTCGAGGTAAAAAGTGTGAGGAGTTCGGTGAGGCCATGGAGCACGACTTTCGGTCGGCCACGAAGAGGTGCTGGCAAACAGTCCCGCGCCTCAGAAAGGGGAAGCAGTGCCCGGTCCACACTGTTTATGTTGGGACGGAGGCCTGCTGACCTCGACTGAGAATATAGTCGGACGGAGGGAGGAATACTTTGGGGCCCTTCTCAATCCCACTGACATACCTTCCATAGAGGAAGCAGAGTCTCAGGACACAAACGCGGACAGTTCCATCACCGTGGCTGAGGTATCTGGGGTAGTCAAAATGCTCCGGGAGTGGACGAGTTTCGCCCTGAATTCCTCAAGGCTCTGGATGTTGAGGGACTGTCTTGGCTGTCTCGGCATTGCGTGGAAGTCAGGAACAGTACCTCTGGATTGGCAGACCGGGGCTGGTGGTTCCCCTTCTCAAGAAGGGTGAGCGGAGGGTGTGTTCCAACCATAGGGGGATCGAACTCCTCAGCCTCCCTGGGAAAGTCTATTCCCGGGTGCTGGAGAGAAGCGTACGACCGTTAGTCGAACCTCGGCTACAGGAGGTGCAATGTGGTTTAGACTTAGAAAAGGCATTCGACAGTGTCCCTCGCGGTGTCCTGTGGGGGGTGCTCTGGGAGTATGGGATTGGTGGCGCTCTACTAGTTCCATTACAACCGGAGCAGGAGCCTGGTTGGCATTGCCAGCAGTAAGTCAAGCCTGTTTCCGGTGAACGTTGGCCTCTGCCAAGGCTGCCCTTTGTCACCAATTCTGTTCATAACTTTAATGGACAGAATTTCTAGGCGCAGCCAAGGTGTCGAGGGAGTCCAGTTCGGGGGCCTTAGGATCTCATCTCTGCTATTTGCAGACGATGTGGTCCTGATGGCCTCATCGGGCTGTACCCTTCAGCTTTTACTGGGACGGTTTACATCTGAGTGTGAAGCTTCTGGGATGAGACTCAGCACCTCCAAATCTGAGGCCATGGTTCATGGAAAAGGGTGGATTGCTCCCTCCGGGTTTGGAATGAGGTCCTGCCCCAGGTGGAGGAGTTCAAGTATCTCGGGGTCTTGCTCACGAGTGAGGGAGGTTGGAGCGTGAGGTCGATAGACGGATCGACGCAGCGTCTGCGGTAATGCGGTCGGTGTACGGGACCGTCGTGGTGAAGAGAGAGCTGAGCCGGAAGGTAAAGCTCTCAATTTACCGTTCGATCTATGTTCCCACCCTCACCTATGGTCACCAGCTTTGGGTCGTGACCAAAAGAACAAGATCGCGGATGAGTTTCCTTCGTAGGGTAGCTGGACTCACCCTAAGAGATAGGGTGAGGAGCGCTGTCGTCCGGGAAAAGCTCAGCGTAGAGCCGCTGCTCCTTCACATGGAGAGGAGCCAGTTGTGGTGGTTCGGGCATCTAGGTGAGGTGCTCCGGGCAGCCGGGAGAAGGCCCCGGGGAAGACCTAGGACACCGTGGAGGGATTATGTCTTACAGCTGGGCTGGGAACGCCTTGGTGTCCTCCGGGTGGAGGTGGAGGAGGTGGCCAGGGGCTGGGAAGTATGGGCTTCCCTACAGAGACTGCTGCCCCCGTGACTCGGATAAGCGGAGGAAAATGGATGGATGGATGGATGGATGGAATCCTATTGAAAACTACGTAGAACTAGCTAGTGTCAGCATGTTGGATATTAAGTACATTAACATCAAAGTTCATATGATGCAGATATTACGTTTTTAAAAGCACAATAAAGGAGAATTTAAGCTCTCTAATTGTGCTTTTGAGTCCTATTCGAAGCCATGTTAACTAGCTAAAGGTAGCATGTTTGGTATTAGGCATGCTAACATCGAAGGCCATATGATGTTGACATAAATTGATGTTATTAAAAGCACAAAAAGGAGAAGATGTTGGGTGCTATTTAAAGCTGTTAACCAAGCTAAAGTTAGCATGTTGGTTACATATGATGCAGACATAAGTTGGCATTTTTTAAAACACAAAAAGGAGAACCTAAGCTATCCATTTGTGCTATTGAGTCCCATTTGAAGCTACGTTAAGCTAGCCAAAGTTAGAATGTTGGATATTAATGCATCAAAGACCATACGATGCAGATATAATTTGAAGTTTTTAAAACCACAAGCTATCAATTTGTGCTTTTGAGCCCTGCTCGAAGCTACAGTTAGCACAAGCGCCTTCATGTTGGCTTTTAAGCATGCTAACATTAAAAACAGTGTGGTAGCGAAGAATCAAGATGGACAGTAGCTGCACACCTCATACATGCGCCGACATGTCAGAAAGGAAAAATGGAAGGTAAATGTTTTCACCTTTACCCAGATCTGCACCAAAATCTAACACAAACAACTCTCCTAAAATGTCCCTGAGAGGCTGTTTGGAATAAATATTTCAGCTGTTCATGTTTTAAAAGACTGTGTGGGCGTCTTTTATGTGTCGGCTGGCCACCCGCTAACACACACACACACACACACACGCACAGCGCTGCTGACATTTCAGAGCCTTTGTCTTCCTCAGAGTGGTTTGAAGTCTCATCTGAGGCGTCACTTTGTGTCGTTTTAGGGCTAAAGGACAGCAGCGGGGACGCGTGGGCACGCAAGGACGAGGCCGCCAGCGAGCTCAAACATCTCGAACATGTATCAGTGTGCATGTGTGCATGTGTGCGTGTGTGCGTGGCCGCTGGCTCAAAGTCCGCTTCATGGCTAACGAATGTGTCTGGGAAATATGCTAATGAGCGCCACTGGAGGTCAACTTGTGACAGTACACGGCTGTTAGCCTGTTAGCTTAGCCTCAACCTTCAAAGCACGTGGTTGTAATTGGATTTTCTTCCCCGTCTGGTTTCCACGGTGATAAATTGAGTGCGGCGTGCGTAATGAAGACGAGCGTGGGCAATTACAAGCTGGGGCCTGCGGAAGCGACTCCTGCCAAATTGACTTTGCGACTATTTGGGGTTATCATCATCGTCATCGAAGCAGTTTATTAGGCATGTGGGCGGGGCTAATCAGCAGCAACTCAACCTTGGCGAGGGCTCTGTTTGTTGTCGGCTTGATTAGTTGTTGCACTGCTTCCGACGGGGGAGGGGTTTGCATAATGAGTTGAAAATTAACTTTCTACTGTCGCTTCATTTTGTTGTTTTTCGAAAAATGTCACAAACAAGACGGAGCCGCCTATGACGGCTTTGAGAATTGGGAGGGGCCCACGGCAGCACCCGCTTTCATGTCAGTCTCCAAATTACAAATGGATTTGTCGTGAGAAAGAGTCATCAAGAAGGTAGGGTGTCAGTACTAACCATTAACATGTTAGCACTTTAGTCGTTTCGATAGGAATAAACTTACATAGACATTTAGAGCTATCATCCAAGTGCTTGCAAGCTAACAGCATATTAACATTTTGCCATTTTTAAAACGATATAAACTTCAATAAACACTTAGGGCTATCATGCTAGGTGTTAACAGCTAGCATGTTAGTCATTCTGATAGGAATAAACTTCCATACACACTTGGCACTATGATGCTAGATGCTAACACAATGTTAACATTTTAGCCATTTTGATAGGCAAACTTCCATAAACAGCGCTATCATGGTAGGTGCTCGCAAACTAACAGCCAGCATGTTAACATTAGCTTGTTAACCATTTTAAAAAGGTATGAACTTACATAATACTTAGTGCTATCGGTGCTAACATGTTAACAGTTGACATGTTAACATTTTAGCCATTTTGACAAACAAACTTCCACAGACAGTGCCATCATGCTAGGTGAGCATGCTGTTATATTAGCATTTTTAGCCATTTTCATAGATATAAATGTACATAGACACTTAGCTCTATCATGCTAAGTGCTAGCATGCTATCAGCTAGCATGTTACCATTGTTAGGATGTTAGCCATTAAAAAAAAAAGAAAAAAAAAAAAAAAAAGGTATGAACTTACATAGATACTTCCAGTCATATGTTATCATACTAGGTGCTATCAGGCTAACAGTTAGCATATTCACATTTTCTTCCATTTTTATAGGTCGAAACTTACATAGACACTTAGCACTATCTTGCAAGGTGTGAGTATGCTAACAGCTAGCATATTACCACTGCTAGCATGTTAGCATTTTAACCATTTAAAAAAAAAGTTATAAACTTACATAGATAGTGCTATAATGCTGGGTGCCAACATGCCAACAGTTAGCATATTGGCATTTTCAGCCGCTTTTATAGGTAGAAACTTACATAAACACTTAGCACTGTCCTGCTCGGTGTTAGCATGCTGACTGTTAGCATTTTTTGCCATTTTCATAGATAAAAATGAACATAAACACTTCACGCTATCGTGTTAGGTGTTAGCATGTTAAGTTACGACACAGATGCCAACTTGGCAACACTGATCCCTTCTTGCTACATTTTATTATCTGGCAGACCAGATGCATCATAATGTGTTTATGAGCGAGGGCTAAGAGGTAGCGCCAAATTCATTTGTGCCGGTCCAAGTTTACCGGTGGAGGGCCGCAAATGAATGTATGAGGAACACTGTGTTGGCATACAGCTCATGTTGAAATGACAAGAAGAAGGAGAAACATTGGGGTCTCGTGTTTCCTTGTTAGTCGGTGGCCGAAGTCTCCACAGGAAAACAGGAAGTGGTCCATTAAAGCAGAGGAGTCACACAACAATAATGTTTTTGTTTTTTTGCTGGTGCGCCCCCACGACGACACACGTAATCACGTGGTTTTGAAAGCTCCAAAGTGCACGCAGGAAGCTGGGCAGATAGCGACACACGCTAGCAAGGAGTAAGGTGTGCCCGCCTGCGCTTGCACATTCTTGCAGCGTTACACAAGCAACCAAAAGGTCGACAGTGAGCGTCGCACAAACGTGGTGAAACTTGCCCGACATAATTTGTTTCAACACGAGGCGAAACAACACCACAAAAACACACGTCTTGGCTTTTTGCAGGCTGAAAGGTGAAAGGTCACAGCAACAACAACGAGGAGGAGAGCATGTGCCCCAGGTGAGGTCATGTGACTTTTACAGGCGCCAACGCGACAGCCAAACGTGGCAAAGAGGAAAACACCACTACCTCGGTGACGTAGATGAGCGGCAACGCGCTGAAGTTCTTCCTCATCGAGAGGCCTCCCGCTGCCATGCGACGCTCTTATTGTGAAATGCGCAGCTTCCTGTGCACGCGCTCACTCCGGTCAGTCCGTCAGTGAGTGAGTGTCGCCCCAGCTGACGTGCGCACCCGTCTTTCTGTACAGCCGCACCGCCTTATAAGGCGCCAGACGGAATCCTTCTGATCCCCATCGGCCGCCCTCCACTGGCCCGGCAACAACACGTCACCACGGCAACCGCTGCTCCGAACCAAGGATGGATGCATGAGTGCGTGTGTGTGTGTGTGTGTGTGTGTCTGAGGGTGCTTGGAATTCTTGAAAACACTTGAATTGTCCTTTTCACGGTTGGAAAAGTGCTTGAATTTCACATTAAGGGCCTTGAAGTACTTTAAAAGATTTATTCAACGCTACTGATTTTGTAATGTGCCATCTCCCGAAAATAATAATAACTGTCAATTTTTAAATGAATTAATTTCTATACATTTTTAAACAATCATACAATAATGACATAATTTATAGAGCATCCTATATCATTATAATAAATAAAATATATTAAATATGCATTTTACCTTTAAATTACCAGCTTTTTGCTCGCCATTAAAAGTCTTTCCAAGCGGGTGCCTTATTGTGTGTGGAAACACACAAGAAGTGGACAGAACTGGGACATATCCATGGTTTTTACAGCGCAGCGCTCAGGATGAGAGGGCAGCCCTCCCCCCAAAAAACCAAAACCAAACAACAAATACAACAAAAGACCCAAGGCAATGACCGCGACCCATTAAAGCGAGTCAACGTATTGAGTTTAAAAGCTCAAACTGTGGCGCAGGACCCGACACCGGCGCTGCAGGACAGTGACGCTGAGGGGAAGCGATAGAGGACAAGGCGACACACTTAAAATGAGAGATGACAGTTGGCAGGAGGGGCCAGGAGGAGGGGGAGGACGCAGCCCGGACGCCCCACACTTTTTACAATAAGCACTATTTTCTGCAAGGGATGACTCAGCTAATGACATCAGCACAAATGCAATAAATACATTCACGGGAGATGCAGAGATGTTTATAAATCAAGAGCATGCCGTGGTCTACTAATAAAACGCTGACTCAGCAGCTGTCATAAGTCATTTTCGTCCCCTGCTGAATATGAACGCGAGGAAACAGTACCCTCTGTTGCTCGGGGATCGTAATTGCACTCACACTCGGGCGTCTTCGAGCGCCTTCCTTCTCTTCTTCCTCCTCCCAACTGTCCCCTCGAGGACACAGTGACGTCAGAGTGAGCCTCCTCATCTGTCAGATCATGAAAACTAAATCTAAGCTAGTGAAAAAAGTAAAACAATATCTTAAAATAGTATCCAGGGCGTTAAACGTTTACACACGTCACATGCTCTCAGCCACCATTTTTGCAAAAGACGAGCACGTGGCACAAATATCGCTTAAAAAAAAAAAACCAAAGTAATTACAGATATAATAGAAAATAAATTATAATGAATATTTTATATTATATCATAAAATAATAAATATAAATACTAAATTACAGAAAGAAAGTAATGCTATTTTTATTGATTTATTATATCTTAAAATCTAATTGGGGCGCCCAATTGCATAAAAACACCTCATTTCTCTTGAAAACAGCAACCATGGGGTATTACTGGTACGAACACCTAGTTCAGCTCAGTTCAGCTCAGTGATGACAAAGCTTAAAAGTGAAGTTAAAAATGCTTTAAAGGAATTAAATGTGTCCCCTACGGTAACACTGTATCATCATATGGCGCTAAAACTTATTTTTTTCCTCCTCGGTGCACATTTTTGTGTCACACATTTTTGCACAAGATGAGAATGTGGCAAAAAAACTGCTGTAAAAAAACAAACAAAAAAACAACACGTGATGGTGACGGAAAAGCTTCAAACTGAGCTTAAAAGCGCTTTTGCTGTAACACTGCATCAAAACATGGTGCTAATAATCCATCAATTGAGTCAGAAAAATAAAGAAGAGGGTTAGCAGTTCGCCTCATGAGAGAGCATACGAGTGCCATCTGGTGGTTCAAATGTGAATTACACCTCTCCTGACAATAACTGACAACTACACGGTCTCAAAAATGTTGACAATAGTATCGATTATCGCCGATAACTCGTAGCACAATTATCAACCAGCAAAATGTGTTATTGTGACAGGCCTATGTGGCGCTAAAATGTACTTTTCCTCCTCTGTGCGCATTTTTAATCCCAAAAAATAAATTTAAATGTGTGTGTGTGTATTTTATATATATATATATATATATATATATATATATATATATATATATATATATATATATATAAAAATGATAGATTATAATATATTTTTACTTCTTCATATTTACATATACTATACTAAAAATAAAATAATAATTAAAAACACTAAATTAGTGAAAAAAGTAATGCTTAAAATAAGATTGGGGCGTTCAATGCATGGAAACATCGCATTTAATTTGAGAATTCCTCCTCTGTGTGGATTTTTAATATCACACATTTTCATCAGTCATTTTTGCACAAGATGAGCAGGCAGGAGAAATATTGCAGTAAAAAAATCAATAAAGACAAACCTTAGTGTGCTGGACAAGAGCCACGACGGTCCACTTCCTGTCCGCTCAGCCCGCAGCAAGAGAAGCTTTAATGGCACGAAATGCCGCGCGCTGCAACTTTGCCGTGGATAATCCTGCAGCGATTAACACGCAGCATCACATTCATGCACCTCAAATAAGGTCAGCAAAATATTACACACGGCTCCGAGGACGACGCAGAAGCTCACCTGTTTGTTGGTTTGTCCTCATTCACACACATCCAAATAAGGCCACGGTTCCTTCCATTGTAAATGTACATACAGAGGTTTTATTGAGCAGCACAGAGAACATCAGTTACACGAGCTCACTGAGCTCCGGCTTTCGGCGGCACCCACTCGTGGATCTTCTTGCGGGTGGTGGGGTAGGGCACGTACTGCTGCGGGCTGCCACTCACGTTGAACTGGTGCACCTCGGCCAGGAACTTCTTGGGCTCTGGAGGGTGTGTGGTGGGGGGGTCGTCCGTGATGGAGTGGAGCCAGCGATGCCTGGAGGACAGGGGGTAGAAAAAGACGCAGAAATGATATTTTAGGAAGGCTGAATGGTTTCAACAGCAATCAAGCTTAAGGTCAAGGGGATACAGACCATTCCGCGGGCACCATGCTGCCGTCCACCTCCCATAAAGTGTTCTTTCCGTTCATCTCTGTGGTGTAGATCACCCAGCGATGTCGTCCTGGATGCAGTTTCACCACACACACAACAGGTAATGCATAAAATAACACATCTTAAATAAATATCACATCTTTTGCCTGTTTAAATGTGGAGATCCGAACGTCATTTCAATCGATCACAATGACAACAACCTAGACTCACCAAAGAAATAGTGCTTCTTGTCCTCGTAGTATTTATTCCCATATTTATCCACGCCAATCAGCGTCCCCGTCTTCACATCGTTTACTCTGTCAAATAACTTTCAAAGTTAGCCGTCAACGTGCTAATTCACCTTTGTCGAAACAGAAAAACACACAATTCCAATCCAAAAACGTACAATTCGCCCCCTTAATGTCGATACTCTCATGTTTACTTACTATATTAGCTGTCAACATGCTAGCTTAGCTTAGTAATGTTAACAAGTCTATAGTGTCCATTCCTGTCAGTGTTTCGTCATCTTAGGTTCACTACAAAACTCTCAAAATAGGTCACACATTTTACCTAAAGAGTTGAAGAAGAAACCCTCTAACTCCACCGTGACCTCCTAGTTGTCCAAAAGCCCTTCGAACAATATTAACGTACTCCGCCATCTTTAGACGGAACCATTATGGGGTCGGAAAGAGGTTTCTTTATAGCGTGTCCGGCTGACACCAAGCACACTACTATGGTTCCACACACAGGTGTCCTGTCGAAAGTAGCGTAATCTTAAGCATTGAAGTCAGAATGACCACACGATGCCGATATATATTGATATATTTTATTAAAAACTGTTGCCTGACAGTTAAGAATAAACGTTTGTGGGAGACTCTACCTCCACGCTGTTGATATTATAAAATAATCACTGCTAATGTACAATCATGAGTAAACAACACATGCTTCCCAGCGCTTGAAAAGCGTTCCCAGACAAGTTATTTGTTGATGAACCCAGAAAACACGTCAGGTCTTATGTCAGCTGGTGTAGATTTTGAGGAGACAGCATGATGAAGGTCAAACAACCTGCAGAATTCATGTTACATTGTGATTGTTGGCTTCATGAGTAAAATTAAGGCACAATTTAAAAAAAACTGGTATAATTTCTTTGGCAGTGGGGGCAAAATACATCCATGAGTAGTGCAACCAAAAAAAAAGTTCCTTTTCCACATTTAAAATACACAGAAAGGTGTGGTGAAAGTCAAACAAACCCTGACTACCAAGAGGTGACAGCTTGTACTGCCTCTTCATACATCATAAATATCATATAAAAAGGTCAATGTTGCTCTGCCATATACACAAAAATACCTACATGCCACTTCTAATGTGGTTTAGCATTCTGACGAGTATGAAAAACAGATCCAAATGATTCCCTTCCAGTTTCCCCCAGGATGCTCTCAGTCAGTAACTTGATATCTAAACAAAATCTCTGATTTGGAGACGTCAAGCTGAGAGCAGAAAACAAACTTCCTGTTTCTTTGTCCAAGCCTGATTTTCACAGTAAAATGCTGCTTGGAATTCATTCAAAAAGTAGCACAAGGAATACATCCTTCATTTGCTTCAATGTGATCCCTCCCAGGGTGTCAGACTTCCTGCGCTTCCCCGGGTTTGAAACGGTCCCGGCACACGTTCGCTCTCACTTCCACAAACACGACCGCCACCGACCTCGACTGGCTCTGCTGAGCTTTAGAAGGCAAGGATATATGTTTGGAAAGAAGAAAAAGCACCCGTTTCTTTTCAAAAAGGCATCTGGTGTCCCATCTCTTTATAGTCCTTCCTGAGCTGGTGACCATTGACCTGCAGGCCTCATGCAGGTGACTACTGTTCAAGGATCATGGCCTCCTGAAAAGCTTCGATCCATCTACAGACATTAAAAAAAGAAAATCATAAGGAAAAACCTGTTGAAAATGTAAGGGTAAGAGAAAGAGTAAGGGGTGTGGGCAGGGTAAGTGTAAGTTTAAGAGTAAGGGGTGGGGGTGTGTTAAGGGTAAGGATGAGGGAAAAAGCAAGGACAAGTGTAAGAAGTAGAGGTAGGGTAATGGTCAGGCTAAGAGTAAGAGCAAGAGTAGTGGGTATGGGTAGGGTTAGCGTTAGCATCAGGGTAAGAGTTAGGGCTAGGGTTAGAGTGTATGACGTGAGGCATCAAGCATTGGTACCTCTGCGCGGTGGGGATGTCGTCAGCTTTAAAGATGTAAAAAAGCGTGTTTTTATGGTACAGCTTGAACTGCATCTTCTGGGCCGGCCCGTTCTTCTCCTCCCTGAGGAAGAAGCCGAGCAAGGGCTGACTCTCTAGCGCCGCCACGTCCTAAAAGGGGGGCGGATGTGACGGTAAATCAAGCATATGACAACAGAGATAAAGAACAACAAAGGCTTGTCGGAGAACCTCGCTGGCGGCGTAGGTGTACAACACTTTGTTTTTGATGACGAACCACAGCCGCTTCCATTGCTTCTTGTTCCCCTTTGACCTGTTCAGGTAGCCGCTCATGGATGAGTTTTCCGTGTTGGCCGACACCTGCCGGGGACAACCTGGTCACATGACTGCTCGGACACAAACGCAGGGAATATCTGCGTGACGCTCACCTCTTTTAGCGCTGCCGGAATCTTCTTTTGCTTTCTTGTGAAGGAGAAAGCTCCGGATTTGATGGGCGACACTGATGACGAGGCGCAGCGGTCACCTAAACGTATTTGGAATTTTAGATTTATAAGTGTTTACGGCGTCACACGTCTATTCTGTAAACAAATACATTGCAGTCTATTATATATTATTTGATATTGATTATTTTTATTGGATAATTGTATTATTTAAACCAATGTACTGATTAATGAAAGCACTAAAAATTATTTAAAGAAAATGCTTACACACTAATGTATAGTAAAACGGCAAATACTATTTCATACAACTATAACCCGCAAGGCATGCTGGGAAGGCCATTACCCAGCATGCCTTGGGGCTTGTACTGTACATGTATATGAAGTAGTATAGTTTTGCATGTAGTGTGTAAACATTTATTTTGATAGCCGCCTCGTCCGTGTGGTAGAGTTGCATTGTGTGCTACTTTTGGTTGCGCCATGAGCAAGGGATCTACTGTACATGAACTTACTGTTCTCCTGCAGTTTGGCAAAGCAGTGGTCGCACACCCGTGCTGGCTGGTTCTTCAGGTACTCCAGGTAGTACTTGCTGGCCGAACAGGCCTGACACACCACCTGACAGAGTAAAAATACGACTCATGAGAAGTAGAAGAAGAAAAGAGAGGCACGCAGGAACCAGAGCGTTGCCCACCTTGCCACACGCTCGACAGTGATGCCGCCTCCAGGTGAGGGTGAACTCGCAGGTGCAGATCATGCACATGGTAGCCCTGAGGTCCGGGATCCAGATGGGAGCCTTGGAACCCAGAGGGGCCCCGCCGTCCAGCACGCCGTCGGCCTGGGCGGAGAACAGAGAGTGAGCGAGGCTTCACGCTTGCCTGACGTGAACCCGTGAGGACGTCACCTCCTCCTGGCTGCGACTGGATATGAAGGTTATTTTCTTCTTGGTGTGGTCGTCGATGGCCTTGGCGATGGCCTCCAGCCACTCGTCTCTCTCTGTCGCCGAGCTGGAGGCGGTAAAGAAGACATGAGCTACGTATGGTGGCTAGCGACCCTTTCCACTATGCTGGAGGTCTTCTCACCTCGCAGACAGGATGAAGGAGCGCTCCACGCTCTCGATGTTCAGCTCGTTCTGGTAGGCCTCCTGACTGGGCTTACTCACCTGGGAAGGAAGCGGACGTTCGCCATCACCGCTAGGACCAGCACGTTGAGTGGCGTCCTACTCACCTTCATCCCAGCCAAGGAGAGCACGCAGTTGAGTTTGTACTGGGCGGACTGGACCGGTGTGGTGTACATGAGGGCGTCATTGAACTGCAGAGACAAAGACGGCCGTTAAGACCCGATGGGGAGGACGTGGACCAGTTGGGACCGTGCCTCACCAGGAAGAACACCCGAGGCTGCATGACCTTCCGTGACAGCTTCATGAGCGTGCCCTCCTTCAGGAACACCTGCACATGTTTGACACATGCACCTTCAGCGTGACCCGGGGATGTTTCATTTCATTGAAATTTGCCGACTGGCTCACCCTGCCTGGCTGAACTATCTCGTGGTGGCCGTTCAGACTGTACTGAATCTGCATCAGTTTCTGAAAGTTGTCCTACAAAAAAAATGTGAGGAGGTCAGTACATCGTTGCTAGGAATCATAAAACGGTGGAGGATTCCTCACCCCTTGTTTCATGATGTCGTTGGCGTGGTTGGCGACTTCCTTCACGATGCCAAGGGCCGCTACACGGACGACAACATTTACAAATGACATCAGAAGAGCTCCTAATACAGTAGATACCCGCACATTAGATTTTTTTGGTAAAAAACCAATGATTTTTATTCTTTGTTATAATTAGGGCTTTACTATACCTAATATGTCTTATGTTCTGTTATTATGTCTACTATATTGGGTAATAGGTGTGTAAAGGTGACTACAGGGGTGTTATTTCATGTCTAGAGGGCTCTAATAATGTTAAAAACTGTATTTAGAAGGTCGGAAACAAGTTTACTATGCCTAACATGTCTTATTTTCTCTTATTATGTCTACTATACTGAGTAATAAGAGTGTAAAGGTGACTTTGGGGTGTTATTTCATGTCCAGAGGGCTCTAATAATGTTAAAAAAAACATATCTGGATGGTGGAAAAGAGGTTTATTATGCCTAATATGTCTTATTTTCTCTTATTATGTCTACTATACTGAGTAATAAGAGTGTAAAGGGGACTTTGGAGTGTTATTTCATGTCCAGAGGGCTCTAATAATGTTAAAAAAAAAAACATATCTGGATGGTGGTAAAGAGGTTTATTATGCCTAATATGTCTTATTTTCTCTTATTATGTCTGCTATATTGGGTGTTCCAAACTGTATTTGGAAGTTGAGGTTTTCTGTGCTCCAACTACATAAATAAGGAATCCTACTTTGCAGAGGTTCACCTATCACAGTCGGGTGTGGAACCAATTAACCATGATAAACGAGGGAGTACTGCAATGTAGAGGTTTCCTTATGATGAGGCCATGGTGTCCCACCTTGTGTGTCCTTGTAGTCCTCGGAGGCCTGCGGCAGGTTCTTTAGGTAATCTGGGAGAAGAAAAAAATAAGTTTGGGATTGTTTTGAGGTTTGCAGTCCACTCACTAGGTAGAGTAGAGTGGGAGAATGGTTTACCCGTGAGCAGCAGCTGGTACTGAGGGATTCTCTGGACCGGCTTCAGCAGGTAGTGTTTCAGAGCCAGACTAGCACAGCGAGGACTCATCTGGACCAAAATGAGCACAAGGTCAAGAACCACAAAAAAACCCTGAAGGATAGGCGTTGTATGTAGACCTCATGTCTAGAAATAAGGAGACAATAATAACCAATGTATCCGGCAAGATTTTTGGTAAAAAAAAATATAATTACTTTTTTTCCCCCCTGAAAAATAGGTCGTACATGTTTACATGTTAAAGTCTTTATGCTTCACTGACATTTTTTCCTCAAGCATGGGAATTTCGCACTTTTTCCGGCAGTCCCTGAACGCACCACAGTTGTGTACTGTTACATTATCATTCATTCGTGGTGAGTAGATATACATGTTATACTTTAAATGTGCTTAGTGTGTGTTTGTGTGTGTGCGTGTCTGTGAGGAAGATTGATAAGAATTACAGCAGTCACTTTTATTGCAAATGTTGAGCCGAAATATGAGGAGAACGTCAACGTCACGCTAGTAGGAGGGGGAGGAGTGGGCCTATGTCAAAAAGTGTCAAGAGGTTTTTATGGGCGTATCAATTAGTCGCGGAACGTAACCCCCGTGAAAAGCAGGACTTTACTGTTCTCGGAGGCTTGGCGGCTGTACCTCAAAGTCTTTGACGACGGCGGCAAACGGAGGGTTTTTCCTGCACTGCTCGTCCAAAAGTGCCACGTTGTTGTCAAACTGGCGGATGTAGGTGGAGTACATCTTCAGGTAGGGGCCCTTCTGGACAAAGATGTCCGACAGGCGCTGGTGCTCGCTCCTGCGGAAACACACACACACACACACACACACACACACTCATGATGCAGGGTGTTCTTCCGTGATGAAATGAAAACTGGGTCCTGCAGCGTACCAGTGTGCCACCCTCTCCTCCAGCTCTCTCAGCAGGTCCTTGTTGAGCTGGTAGAGCTGAGGCAGGTAGTACAGGATCTGGCTGAGGACGCGCTCGTCCACCACCGGCTTCCCGTTCTGACGCGTCGCCTTGGCGACCGCATCCCGGAAGTCCTGGGGAGAGAGTCAAGTGAGGCCGTGTGCGAGGACAAAATGCGTGTTTCAGCTGCGCACACAGTTGAGTCAGCGCTCTTGACCGTGCCATGTGCCAACACACACATCCACCTGGAAGGAAGCACGGAGGCCAGACACACACACACACACACACACACACACTTTTAACACATTCACAGTTACTCATCACCTTCTTTATCGTGTTCCTTTGTGCTTGTATGTCGTATGAAATAGATAGGCTACTTTTTATTACAATAGGCAATGTAAAAACATAACTGTGGAAAATGTATCACCTGGCTGGCTCGCCACAAGTACGCACACACTTGATTGCTGTGTGTGTGTGTGTGTGTGTGTGCGTGCATGTGCGCTCAGAGGTCAGCTCTGTGGCAGGAGGAAGCAGCTGCTGCCTCCGCGGGCAGAAAAGAATGCAAGCTGACCCAATTTCTTGGACAGAACCCAGCCACCGTTGCGCCGGCTTGGGACGCCGCTTTCTACTAAGCCCGTGGCAGCCATAGCGCACCCCTCTGACCTTTGGCCCGGTCATCCCCGTGCGTCACGTGGCATGACACTTACTATGTGCAGAAGCTTGAGGACGTCCACAAACCTAAGGTGAGAGAGCACAGAGTCAGCGATGGGGCTGCTGAGTAAGCTAAGTTCATCGCCGGCATCGCCACTCACACTTTCTCCGAGCTCATGATCTCCTGGGCGATGTGCACCACCTTCCTCCTCTTGGTCTCGTCCTCCAGCTGCGAGAGAGGACACCAGAGATCAGATGATGATGGCGTGTGGAGTGTGAAGATTGTTAATGGTGTTTGAATGTGACACCCCAGGGGGGTGGGGTCGGCGGGGGGGGGGAAGGTTATTGGGGCACACGATCGCACAGACCACTCTGAGGTCACCATCAAGTTCTGCAACCAGTGAGGTCTATTTAGGAACCCCTTATCTCCATGGGAACGACAACACTTGGCAGTGACTCCTCATACGTTTGTGGCGGCCCGCCACAAGCAAATTTGGCCCACCACAAATAGATTGGCGCTACCTGCTCGCCCTTACTCACAAAGGAATCAGACAGCTCTAGATAGCGACAAATCTAGCGAAGGGACATTTGGTGACTGACATGAACGCAAGTATCGTTTCTTCTCAACCCTCCTGTTTTCTCCGGGAAGCTCCCGTATTTTGTGGCTTTCTTTCCCGGCGCCTTCCCGTTTTGATAGCTTCCTGTATTTTAACTTAATAAGAATCTTCGGTACTGCCGGAGCAGCACCGCTTCCAGTCCGCTTGCCATCATTCAGGCAACATCTGCATAACACATCCCGTAGCTGGTAAAGGCAAGCCTTCAAAATAAAAGCACACAAGTAGAATAACACAGTAGGCAGGCTTCTTTTTGCACCAGAATCCCCTGAAAATACAAATGTTGTCAACACCAATTTTTCAACATTAGAACAGGAGAAGGACAGGAGGATACAACGCTTAGCAACACTAGCATACGGTAGCTATGTTAGTGAAAGTGCTACCATTACACCGGCACTTCAACAGCGACATCATGCTAGGTTAGCCTATTCGCTAAAGAAAAACAAACTTACAGCTCCAACGTCTGTAGCTGACTGACAGATAGCTGGCAGAGCTGCATTTTAAGATGTGTAGCAAAGTCTGCTTTAAGCCATTCTATACATTCTTGTTAACTTCGCGGTTCGAACTACCGTCATGAAAAACAACACAACAAACGAATGACACGAATTGGAAAATACGGAATGTTGCTCGCTTGAAAATAAACGCAGTTCCTAACCTCTCACGTCAAATACCGCCGAGGTTCGTACGATTTACATTTCAGACAAAATTTTAGGAAACGTACGTTTCAAAAGTTGATCATGGCTACAAATCCACTACCACAAAGGAAGCAAGAGGTTCGGCATAGCTATGCGCGCTACGGTGCTACCATTACACTCACATTTCAACAACATCATGAAGAAAAACAACAGGATCAAACCTACAGCTCCCACGTCTGTAGCTGACTGACAGATAGCTGTCAGAGTGCCAGGTGTCATTTTAAGACGTGTAGTGAAGCCTTGTTTTATAGGGAATTTATTACGTAACTAAATCCACAAACAGCACGTATGACAACATAATAAGATGTTACCTGTCTGTCCGCCTCCTCCACATGCTCCTTGCTGGAGGTGGAGCTGTTGTCCTCGTCATCCGAACTGCGGGCCTCGTCTTCCTCAGAGTGGACATCCCTCCTCGGCCAGTCGCTGCTCAACAAAAGGCAATGTTGTCAAAACTGCTTTTGCAGTAGCCGGCAATGTTTACCGCGCGCAGAATGAGACGCGAGTCGACATTGAGGTCAGTCTGGGTGTTAAAATGTGCACGGGCGGCGGAGTGCAAGCACAAACGTGTCGGCCTCTGATGTTTTGATCGGGTTGTGCCAGTCTTTAGCTGTCGGAAGATGATCTATCACCAGGACTGGGGAAGAAATCTTACATACTGATGGTCTCTCTTACCCCAAAAGGCCTCTGGGTCTGTGTGGCGGGGAGCATCAGGTACAGAGCGCCACTTGTTTACAGCCCGGGGGCTTCTCACATGAAGTCGACAGACGCCTGGCAACCGGCGCGGTCGCTCTCCGGCATGCAAACACATTCTAAACGCTCGGCACAATTAACGAGCAGGCTGGCTTGACGGCTGCTTTGACCACGAGGCACATGAGGAACTCAACACGTCGGCTAAAATCTTTTCATGTCGTAAATTGCTGAGTGTTTACTGATGTAGTAGAGCCACTGTTTACCGCAACAAATAAATATGGGCCGCCACATATAGATTAAAACACTTCCAGGCGGCTCTGTCTTCGTTGTGACATTTAAAAAACTGCAAAAAGAAGCGAGAGAATAAAGTTCATTTGTATTTCTGAACATATTTGGGCACCTCCACCATGTAAAAGCACTAACAGGCAGCTCCATCTTGTTTGTGACATTTTCAAAAAACGACAAACGAAATCAACATAAGATAGTTCATTTGTATTTCTGAACATATTTGTGGTTTCAGCCCCTGCCCTATCTAAAAGCCCTCATAGGCAGCACCGTCTTGTTTGTGAAATTTTAAAAAACAACAAAAAGAAGCGAGAGAACAAATTTCATTAGTATATCTGAACATATTTGTGGTTTGGGCCCCTGCCCCATCTACAAGCCCTCATAGGCAGCTCCGTCTTGTTTGTGACATTTTTAAAAAATGACACACAGAAGCGAGAGAAGAAAGTTCACTTGTACTGTATATCTGAACATATTTGTGGTTTGGGCCCCTACCCCATCTAAAAGCCCTCATAGGCAGCTCCGTCTTGTTTGTGACATTTTAAAATCACAAGACATATTTGTCATTTGGACCCTCCACCATGTAAAAGCACTAACAGGCGGCTTCATCTTGTTTGTGACATTAAAAAAAAAACAAGTCAAAAATCAGCAACAGAAGAATATATATATCTGTATGTCTATATTTGTTTATCTGAACACGTTTGAGGTTTAGGCCCCTCCGCTATCTAAAAGCCCTCACAGGTGGCTCCATCTTGTTTGTCACATAACAAAACAACAACAATAAGAAGCGAGAGAACAGAGTTCATTTGTATTACTGAACATATACAGTATGTGCTTTGGGCTAACAGTCAGCTCCGTCTTGTCTGTGACATAAACAAAAATTATGAAAGGAAGCGACAGGAGAAAGTTTTTGTGTATTTCTGAACATATTTGTTGTTTAGGCCCTCCCCTATTTAAAAGCACTCATTGGCGGCTCTGTCTTGTTTGTGACATAACAAAAAAACGAAAAAAGAAAGTGACAGAAGAAAGTCCCTTTCTGAACATATTTGTTGTTTGGGCCCTTCTGCCATCCAAAAACACTCACAGGCCGCTCTGTCTTGTTTGTGACATTAAAAAAGTGACAAAAAGAAGCGAGAGAAGAAAGTTCACTTGTATTTCTGAACGTATTTGTGGTTTGGGCCCCTCCGCCACGTAAAAGCACTGACAGTCGGCTTCGTCTTGTTTGTGTTTTTTTCTAAAAAAAAAGAAGAAAAGAAACGACAACAGGAAGTGACAGAAGAAAGTCAGTTTGTATTTCTGAACATATTTGTTGTTTGGGCCCCTCCATCATCTAAAAAGACTCACAAGCGGTTTGTGACATAAAAAAATGACAAAAAGAAGCCTGCGAAGAAAGTTCATTTGTATTTCTGAGCGTATTTGTGGTTTGGGCCCCCCCCGCCACGTACAAGCACCAGCAGGCGGCTCTGTCTTGTTTGCGACATTTAAAAAAACAGACTAAAAAAAGCGAGCGAAGAACGTCACCACGTATTTCTAAACATATTTGTTTTGCATTTTATGCTGAGAGTTACATGCACGTGCATCACGGCCAATTCCACTGCCACAAACAGAATGGGAAACACAGGCAGCCCTCTCGTTGCGTGTCTTCTACATGAAACATTTAGCAGGATACAAACAAAAGAGCTTGTATTCTCTGAACTGTCTTGAGCGGAGGAAAAAAAAAGAGGCCTGAGGTTAAGTAAAGGCTAAACACAGAGCGAGGAAGGCCAGGCCGAGGCTGGTGGTTGCTGCACATTTATTTTCTCAGTCCTGGAGCGCCGTGCGGCGTTTGCGCGATGCTCAGACATTTCCTGCCCGGCACGCTGAAAATAACCTAGAGGAAGAGGACGGGCCAACCGGTGGCACGTCGAAGCTCCGCTTGGATTCGACGCTGCTGACTCGTGCTGGTGTCACCTGTGAGGCCTGTGGCATGGACCGCCGCAGCAGAGGGTCTGGACAAGGATTCAGACACGCTGGCAATTTTTAATTATCAAACGGCGCTGTCTAGCATTTCCCATACATATATTTATTCATGCTGGCCCGCCTCTGATAAATACGGACCACCACAGACTAGATTTAGCGCTACACAAGCCCGGGTAGTGTGCATTACCACCGGATTGTAGTCCGGTGGGAAACGCGAGCACGTACCTGTCGTCCTCCTGGAACCTCTGGTAGGGGTCCTGAGCCTCGTAGATGTCCGAGTCTGCGCCGTCGAGGTCATGTGACCAGCCCAGCCTGGCGCTGTGAAAGGGCAGGTTCATGTACTCCGGGATCTCCTCGTACAGCGGAACGTTCTCGTACTCCACGTCATGGCAGTCCCCGCTGAGGTCGACCTCCCCGATGCAGCTGCTGGGCCGCTCGGGGCCTTTCCGGCCCCCCCGCTTTGAGTCCACGTTGGTACAGTCCAAGGAGTGTCCTCCCTTGGCCAGCAGCTTTGGCAGCATCTTCACGGACACGCGAAGCTCCAGCAGCTTGCGGAAGGAGAGGCTCCTCTTGTGGGGGTCGAGGCTTGCGGGGGTCGCCAGGTCGGCCGCAGAGAAGGACTGTGCCCGCTGCTTGCCCCCCAGCACTGGGGGGGCTCGGCTCTTGGGAGGTACGCTGCTCCTGCTGGGCACCTGGCGGCTGAAGAAGGTGACACACGGTCGAGTGAAGCGCCACGGCGTCTTCTCCTGGGGAGGGGCGGGCAGCTCTCTCATGGGGCCGTGAGGAGGGGCCGGGGGGCAGATGGAGGGTGGCGGGGGCGCGGGCAGGCTGTGTCTCTGAGGTTTTCGGGGCGGCGGCCTCACCGACGGGGGGTCCTCGGCGGAGAAGGCCTTCCTGGCGTGAAGCGGAGGCGGGGGGCAGCCCAGCTTGATCTGCTTGGGGAGGCTGTGAGTGACGGGGTAGCGCTTGAAGTCACCGTACCCGTCTTCCTCCTCGCCCCCTGCGTCTCGTTGCTCCTCACCCCCGTGGCCGCTCATCAGCTCCGGTCGGGAAAGCAGGCTCAGGGAGTGGGAGGTGTTTTTGTTCAGTGTCGGGGACACGTGGACCGTTCTGTGGAGGCGAGGTGAGAGGGAGGTCTGTCGGGGAGGGGGGACAGGTGCGCTGGGCTCATCCTGACCATGGCTCAAGCCTTCCTGGGAAGGAGAGTCACTGGAGTCCTGTTTCAGCTCCTCTGGTTTTTGATCCTGGACTCCTCCCTCCACGCCGTCCTGCCTCACCAGGGTGGGCTTTTTAAACCGCCGAGGTTGGGGGACGGGGAGAGGCTTACTTGGTGGGGCAGGGACGGTCAAATCAGAGGGTAAACAGGTGTTGCTTTCTTCCTGGGGATGCTCCGCTGGAGGAGTGGAGATGATGATGCTGCCTGCAACATCACAGCTGACGTCTGCTGAGCATGGATCAGCAGCGTCAGGATCCTCTTTGACGGACTTGTCCTCACACCCCACTTTGACCAGCCGGTCCAAGTGTCTCTGTCGCTGAGGCTTGTCCCGAGGCCTTTTGTTGAACCCCTCGCTCCTCTCGGAGCACACACACTCCTCTTCGTGAATCCCGTTCTTTGGCTCGTCTGCTTTGTGCACTCCGTTTTCCAGGCGCCGGCACTGGGAGCAGTCCCGCCGCCCGCAGGAGCAGGTGGGAATGATGTAGTCCGATTCCCGCTCGACAGCCTCGGATAGAAACCCATTTTTGGTATTGAGAAGCGAGAGGTCGTCCTCTAGCGCCGCCTCCTGGTCCTGAGATAAGATAAGGTGGCTGCCGGGTTGGGGCGGCGGCGGGGGCGGGGGCAAAGCTGTGGGGGCGGGTTTGGGGATGCAGGGCTTGGGGGCAACAGCCGGCTTGGTCCTCTTGAGGGTGGCAGGGGACGGCTGGGAGACGACGGGGGGCAGGGCAAGCAGGCCCGGTTTGGGGGCGATGGGTGGAGGGGAGGGCTTGGCAACAGAGGGAAGTTTAGGCTTGGGCGCTAATGGAGGCTTCTTCACACCTGCATGGAGAAAATAAAAAGTTCAAGCATGAAACATGCTTCCAGCAGAGACAGCTGCGAGCCGAAGTTACGGCCGAGGTCAAACGGTCACCCTCAGTGTCAGGGGGGAGCAACTGCGGGTTGAGTAACGTGTACAATCACAGTTTGGATGCAAGATGGGAGTACAGTCTGACTCACTTATCTGAGAATTAGATCGTTGAAGTGGTCAACAGTAGCATCTAACTTGTCCACAGTAATAAAGTTGTCCACTGTGACATCACCCAGCAGTCTTTCCTAAAGGTACAAGCTACATGCCCCACTAGACACCAAACTGCGTTAAGATTATAACAAATTCTAACATGCGTCGCCTTGTAAACACGTTGTGCACGAATAAATTAGGACAAAACTCATTCCTTAAGGTGTAATGACGACCGCCTTTTAGTTCGGCCACCATATTAACCAGATAGCAGGCGTGCTTTTATAAACAATTCTGCATTCCATAATTAACTCTCCTGCAGCTTCATGCGGGAAGAGCACGTTTTTTAGCTTTTCAGTAGGGAGCAGCTTAAGTATTAACCGACCACCCGAGGCCGAATTGATCCGCAAATAATAATGATGCCGTCAGAGCTTCTCGAGTACTTTCAACGACAACAGACGAGCGAGGGGAGACAAATTTGCATGATTTGTACGCGGAGTTTGGCCTTTTACGCGCCAGGTAAGGTGAGCTCGGTGAGCTCAACGGACAAAAGCCAACCCAAAACAAACTTAAATGGCCACTGAAGCGGAAACGTAGCCTTGGTTGGGGTTTATTTAGGGTTTCGGACAAGTTGCAGCAACATCAGGACAGATGTTACAAGACAAAGGATTTGACTCCGGCCAGCTGCAAATGTGCCTCCTCCACGGAGAGTGACTTTTATTGTGAGTCTTTTGAAGAGCTCCCAAAATGAGGTTTAGCCCATCCTATTGTGCGTTTTTCTTGGAAGCTATTTTCAGGAAAAAGCTGTAATTAACTGCGACCGTGTAACAACAGTGGATGCAACAATCAAGTTGTTGTTTTTCTCCTCCGCGCACAACCTGCGGGTGCGTACTACGAACTAAAACGTGTGAACTTGTTCATTTTCAGCTCGAAACAAACCTGTGGTGCTCATGACTCCAGACTTGCTCCTTCCTCCATGAGTAAAGTAAAAGTACTTTCAATGGAAGAGCCAGAAGGTCTTCGTTCTTTCCTCCCTCGGCAACATTGTCACTTGGAAATCCGCTTTTGGGGGAGCAAACACTCCGCTCCGTCGCTGATATTCCTTATCCCGCTCGCACATCCACTGTTAAAGACGTTATCTTTACTGCTTTTTCCATTTTTCCCAACGTTTTTCGGCTTCGGCAACTTTGTGGATGGTGTCAAGCGCGAAATGACAACAATAGACAACTTCCTGTCCTCGTAACAAAAATAAACTTTATTCTCTAAGTGACGAGTTTGGAGTGACAGCATGTATATAAATTAAAATGTATATACTATAACTGTGATTCAATGTATATTCAGGTTATAATTTACAGTTATAACCCCGCGTTCTTTTAAAATATGTTTTATTTTGAATAGATTCTCTTCTACTTCTGCCTAGATATCGCCACTTCACATTTCATTTCCTCGGCTGCCTCCTCTAACGGTTTCCAGCGGCCACGGGGGGCGCTGTGACAACCAGCAAGCGTTGGTGTCTCCCGAAGAAGCACACAAGGGCCACATGGGAGTTGTAGTTTTTTTTTAAAGTTTTTAGCAAACCGGCTAAACTACCAAATTCTCCGCCTCTCTCTGCCCAGAGAGCTGTCGCCGTCAGCGCTCAGAATGCACCGCGAGTTTTGCGCAGATGGAGGAGCGCAATGACGGAGGAGTTTGATGAAGATGTTGTATTTGAGGTTTGTATTACGACGGCGGCGTGGTGGCCGTGACACTTGTTAGCCGATTGCTTTGTCATGCTGTCTGGCGGTGATGTCAAACTCGACATTTAGCGACGGCTAGCCCGCTAGCTAGCTAGGATAACGCAAACAAAGCATGGCTACAATAAACATACTGGCAGTACGCGAATAATCCTCACAGTGCTGCTTTGCTAGTTGTGCTGAGAGTGGAGGCGAGCGCCGCAAGTTTGTTATTATTGGCGTTTCATCATCACACTACATTGAGGTGGGGCGAGGATGACCAGACAGACAGAACCACAGCGTCGGTTCTGAAACGCACACACACACACACATCTGGACTGCGACATGAGCTGCCACTCGGTCTGACCATGGAAGTGAGTAACGCCGACAGCATATGTGTATTAATAGTGTGTAGATGGTAATTAAACGGAGATGCTCCCATGCTGCTGCTGTCCAGCAGGGATGCTCTCTCTTCGTGGGGCAGACATCTTGCAAGGAGGATTATGACGTACATTTATTGTGTTTCTCTTTGGGGAATGCTGGGGCACAATCCCGGTGTCTGGTGCCGTCAATGCACCCATTCCTTCCAGAGTCATTTTTAAATCCAACTGGCTGTTTTTAAGAATCCGTGGCACCAACAGGTTGTGCAAACTGTCTCCACTTTTCAGAACTCGCCTCTTTTCCAGTACCTGCACGATCTAGGCCACACCGACTTTGTGGCATGTCCGACGGCGTCGCAGGAGGAGGAGGAGGAGGAGGGCGGCGGAGTGGAGGGCGACCCCTCCTCCAAGCAGGAAGTCCCACAGATAGTGAGCATGTTTCCTCATCTTTTCGTGTTTACTTCATAAACTGTTTATAGCCGTCCTCCACAGAGCTGTTGCAGTTGTCTGGGGGATACATTGTGGTCGTCTACAACTATATGCGCACACTTGCTGACATATTTAGTTTGGACTGCACCGATGACGCATGCTCGCTGTCATAAAGCGTGTCCTGGAACTTTCCACATGTGTCACGCTTCCTCTCTGGTGCTCCGAGGAAGACGGGAGGCTTTTGACAAGACAGGAAATGTGCCCCGCGAGTCGTTTCCTGGAGGCGGAGTTTCCCGGGAATGTCATTCCTACAAATGCTGCGAGTCAGCAAGTGCTAAGGAGCTAATTATGAGATCATCTTTTGAACAACACAACAATACAGGAAGTATGACTTCAGACACGTCTGTTGTTTCCCGTCGCCAGTAAGTAATCAACCTGGCTAATAACACCCCCCTGGCCACTCCGGAAATGGGTCAGCCCGGGGAGGCGGAGGGAATCGATGGCGCTCTGCTTCTGCTGCAACGACTGAAGCGCAAATAAGTGTGTCCCTATACCGAATAGAGGTCCTTAGCACGCTTGATGTTGCCTTTTTGGACATTTTCTATGATTGTGGCGGCCTGCCTCAAATAAACTTGGACCGTCACGTAGTAGATTTGGCGAGACCTGTTGGCCCTCGCTCATAAACACATTATAATGGGACTGCGCGCTTGTTAACACCAAGAATTGCCAAAGAATAAGAAGATGTCGCACGAAGGATCTTAGCAACATAGCCACTTTAACGAGTAATCAGACCCCTCCAGATATTGTTTTTTAAAAAAAAAAAAAAAACAAATCTAGTAATTCCTTAGTGGTAAAGGTATAGATTAGTGATGTCCTGAGCCACATTTTTTGGCTTCCGATCAAATTTTTTTAATAGTCTTGCCGATCCGATCCGGTACGGATGAGCAATGGGTAGGACTAATCATTTGACACGGTAAAAGATCAATTTGTGTTTTTAGAATATATGACATTATTTTAAAAAACTTATGTAAGCTATTTTTGCGGCACCCTTATTTTGTACCCCCACATGATGTGCTGTTATTTTGAAGGCCGGAAGTGTCGTCGTCGTGTGTGTTGAGGTCAGTGGAGAACAAGCGGTTACACTCTCTTCAAGCCAATTGTAATTTGTTGACGGTCCCTAGTATAAACAACCAGCGGTTAGAGCAGCACTTCCCGTACGAGCTCCCCGCACCGTGACACAGCAGTCCGGGCACGACGGAGCCGAATATCCCAACGTCCAAAGTGAAGCTAACTTCACCACGGTACACCGCAGACGTGTCTGCATGGTGGTGTTGCGTTTTCTTGATCTTGCGGGTGGCGGGAGTCGTGCAGAAACCAGCTTTGGGGTGTATTGCCGCACCTGCCGTGTTGGAATGTGGGCCAGTGTTCCGAAGTGATACGTTAATCAGATCGGCCCGATCTCGTGGCGGAAGCCAATATTTTCCGATCTTCAAAATACAGTGGATCGGCGGCCGATCCCGATCCTGAAGATCGGATCGGGACATTCCTAGGATAGATGTGTGTGTCTCACTTTTGCATCTCATCTCATAACTGTGGTGTGTTCAAGGACCGCCGAAAAAAGTGTGAAATCTTAACGCTTGATGAAAAACGATCAGTGAAGATGTAAACATTGTGACTCTGGCATGAAAGCGCGTGTCGATCTTCTCAACGAGCAGCGGGTGCCGCCGTGGGACCCGCTGCCGTTTCAGAGCGCTCGCGGGCGGTTCCGTCTGGTTTGTGACATTAAAAAAAAACAAGTCAAAAAGAAGCTAAAGTTATTCCTCTCTCCTACCATTACAATGACACACATGCGTCATCACGTGTGTGTGTGTGTGTGTCCGTGCAGGGGGGTCTCATGCGGACGCTGGCTGAAGCCTTGTGGAGATGGAGCCCGGTCCACCAGGCGGCCTCGTCTCACAAGCTGGAGCAGCAGCTGGTCGGTAGAATGTCGAGCAGAACACTGCACTGCCCCGAAAGCGGACGGCAACCTGACCCCGCCTCCTCCCTTGCAGGACGCCGTGTTCTGCCAGTACTCTGTGAGGTGCATTCTGGACCAGGACGTCCTGCTCCAGGAGGACGTGGAGCTCATCGAGCTGTTGGACCCCAGCCTGCTCACCTTGGGCTCGTCACCCGACCGAGCCGGCTCCCTGCCCCGACCCGGTTTTTTCGCCACGCCCTCGTCTTGGTACTGCAAAGTAAAAGAATCTATCTGATGTGTTTCTGCATCTTCAACATTTGTGTACTCTTGGTCCGCTCGTAGGGACGTGGCAGGTCTCGTGGGCCTGGCTGCTGTCCTGCTGGGTCTGTGCTCAGCATCCGGGGGTCTTTGGTCACTGACCGTTGCCCCGTGGGGGCTGGCCCTGCTGGGCTGGGCGGGACTGAGGGCGGCGGGGCTGTGGAGGCAGGGCCGAGGGCAGCGGGTCGTCCACGCCGGAGTGTCGCAGCTTCACGCGCTGGTCCACAACAGCAAGACCCTGACGGGTTTGTCCCGTAAAGCTCTGCGTCTGGTCCAGGAGACGGAGGTCATCTCCAGAGGGTTCACCCTGTAAGGTTGCTCCTCCCATGTACATCCGTGTTGGAATCGTCATGTTTTCCGCCGCATGCTGAATGTTTGGCTTTATTAGGACGTCATGAGCGCCTCATTTTGTCCTGTCTTGTGATTGGGTGGTCTCTGCCTGCGTTTCATGCTCAGTGTCGTGTGTGTGTGCTCCCCTCTTACCAATTCGGGACGTCTCCACAGTTGTATCACATTTCACTTGTCAAGTTTGCTCGACAGGGTGAGTGCGGCCGGCACCTTTAGCAGGGCGGGGCCGGGGGCGGTGC
This sequence comes from Dunckerocampus dactyliophorus, assembly GCF_027744805.1. NCBI lineage: Eukaryota > Metazoa > Chordata > Actinopteri > Syngnathiformes > Syngnathidae > Dunckerocampus > Dunckerocampus dactyliophorus. The sequence goes on from NC_072820.1 coordinate 1,600,307, forward strand.
CACGGGGACAGCAGCTGATCGGACTGAGGAAGGCCTTGTACCGGGCCCTCCGCTCCGCCTTCAGAGCCTCCCGGAGAGCCACGTGTCACATGCTCAAGGCATATCCTTTACGGGGAAAGATGGCGGGGTGCGTCTTTGTGCGTTATCTTCTTCCCCCTTAACTCCTCCCAACGTTCCCCCTGAGCTCGGAGATCGACAATGTGACCAACTACGTGTCCGCAGTGCCTCTGAAGGAGCTGGGTCTCGGCCTAGGGATCGAGCATCTGGGGGACGAGCAGGCCCAGGAGCTGACTGATGACTACAGTCTCCCCGCCCTCAAGGTGAGGACGTGGTCGGCCACACGCCGCATGCTGAATGTTGATGCTTCTTGCTTTGCTCTCTGCAGGTGTTGTACCAGCTGTGGGTGGGGCAAAGCTCAGAGTGCTTCCGCAGATTAGCCCTTCTCTTGTCACCACGACGACTGGAGGAGGAGTCAAAGGAAGCGGGCGAGCCCATAGAAGATCCCTCCCCGCCGCTGCCGCCCCCTCCAGCTCCGCCTGCTTTGCATCGCTCCATCGTCGCGGTGACCGAGCCTCTCCACCACGCTCTGGCCGCTTGTCTCGGGGAGGTGCAGCGCAGCTACGACTTCCACCGTCACTTCCAGACGCAGGAGCGGATGTCAGGCTCGGACCGCAACGGTCGAGTCCGGGAGAAATGCAGAGAGATCAACACTCTTCACACTTCCATCCGAAGCCTGCAGCTGCACCTCAAAGCCCTGCTCAGCGAGTGAGACGCACAAACTCTCTCCGCCGGCGCCCGTCCCGGGTCCAAAACGCTAACATCCTTTCTTCATCCTCCCCAGGATGATCATCCTGGAGGACGACCTGGAGAAGCTGATGGTGTCCAAGGAGCCGACAGAGCTGACTCTGGAGGGCTACCAGGACCTGAGCGAGCGGCTGCACCAGCTGGAGCCGCACATGCAGGCCAGCACCGGCTGCTGGGACGACACCGTCGGGCAGGTGGAGCGCATGCTGAGGCGGGCCAGCGCTTGTCCAGGTGAGAGGAGTCAGATGGCATTCCATAGTTTATGGCGGGGAATTGGTTCCAGTGATAAGTGACTTTCTGCGAAGCAGGATTCCTGATTTATAAAGAGAATATTTTCGTAAAGCGCATAGAAAACCTGTTTACCACCTTCTAAATATTGTTTTTAACATTATTAGAGCCCTCTAGACATGAAATAACACCCCTACAGGCGCCTTTACACTCCTATTACCCAATATAGTAGACATAATAAGAAAAAATAAAGACATAAATAAGACTTGTGCTCGTGTGTTGCTGTAAATGTGTTCAGCTGCTAGGGGCGCCGAATGAGGTAAGGGCAGACGGGAAGTGACGTCGGGGGTTCAGAGTTGTTTGAGCTTGGCGTGGGTTACGGCCGCAACAGTAGCCTGTGTTGGGGATTATTGTGCCTGTTGGGAGCTCGTTCAAACCTGCAATAAAAGTCTGGTGCTTGTGTGTCACACCCAACATTACAGTAACATTACTGACACCTAGTGACCAGTGTAGAATAATACACGTCATCGCCACGTCTGAATGTGTCTTCTGAATGCCTTATATTTGTATTTTGCTTCATTTAGCCATTTTTATGCTTGAAAATGCTTCATTTAGGCAAAAAGATTAATTATGCATATTTCCGACTAATAATAGGCTGCATTCAACCACGAAACAGCATAATTTATGAATTCATATGGAGGGATCAGTGGAGGCAATTTAGCAACTTTGTCGCTATATTTAGCCTCCATCATGTCTGTAGGCACCGCTGACGCTCCAGACCAGAGTGGCACTCCCGAGTCCGAGGTCCCAGACCCTCCTCCGTCTTATCCCTTGATCCTGGATCGAGATCCGGTTCCAGAAGAGCTGGTGAGATGAGCCAACGCGCATGCTAAAAACCTCCAAGGACTGCTAAACGACTTCACATTTGGTGTGGTTGCCGCAGGAGTGGGAGGCCTACGTGTCGGATTCCGACTCGGACGGAGGCGGGAAGGATTTCTGGTGCGACATGTTGTCTCCGGAGGAGAGGGAACGTCAGCGGCGCGAGCGGGAGGAGTCCCGTCGCGTCCTGTCGGAGCTCAAAGCGGTGCTGGGCTTTCGTGCGTCCGAGGGAGAGAGGATGAAGAGGAAGCAGATGCTCTTCAGCGACCAAGGTCTGCTTTGGTGTGCACGGTTGCCGACATTTGGTGCCAACCGTGAAGAACATCCAAGCCAGAGAGGATTGTTGGCTTTTGGGTTGACTATTTCCTGTCCTGTTTTGCAGCTGCAGTGACACCTTCAACTTGCGGTCCGAGCTCCGACATCGCAGAAAAAGGTGACGAAGGAGGAAACGGCCAACCAGAGTCCACGGCAGGAAACCAGGAGGAAGCCAGGGAAGGAAAGGACCAGCGGGTGAGTCCTGACCCCAACGACAAGCCGGTGACGGAGTTCAGCTGCGGTTCGGAGGCAGCGGGAGCATCTGTGTTCACCGGAGGAGGAGGCGGAGCTTCCGAGCTGCACCAATACGACGGCGTCCCGGAGGAGGGGGAGGAGCAGAATGGTATGGACTGGCCCCTGAAGCCCAAAGTTCCCGCTTTCTCTGTGATGGACAGATTGACAGGGATTCATAGCTCGGACACGCTGAGCTTCAGCTCCGCCCTCGCCGCCCAGGTGGCGGCACGGTCGCAGACGCTCGTGAAACTGGAGGAGCAGACGTTTGGAGATGAGGGGGAGGAGGAGGGTGAAGAAGAGGAGCATTGAACAAAGATTAATTATCTTTAATCAAGCAGTGCTTGTGTTAGCTTGTGGAGCTAGTTCACATCGTTCTCCATCCATCTTCCTTTACTGCTCTCTTGCTGTCAAAACTCAGGTACCAAAACCACTGAAACCACGTCTGACCTCATCTGTGAAGATTCTTCTCACTATTCTTGAACCCTAATGGAACTGGACTTGTTGGAGATTCTGGAAGGTTGAGGTGCAAACATCTGGAATGGAATAAAAACCTTGGTGGCTTAGAAGAGAACCGTGTGGAACGCCACTCATGCCAATTAGTTGCATTTGTTCAGAACATGTAGCATTGCGGTCAGAAAACCATAATGGTTTGTGTGGGATGCTATTTTTACTGTCAGGGTTTTATTTTGGAGGGCTGTGCATTCATCATACACGCGGACGTGAGTATTTGGAATTATTTTAAGACCGTTGTGACATCACCCATGGGGAAAGAAGGAGTGTCTGATGAGTATTTGCTTGTTATTTCTGTCATGTGAGAGACAATCACTGCTCTCTCTTTTCAAAGACGTCACCATAGAAGTGGGACAGCTTTTCCTGGCCTACAGTACGCCCTGCCTTGTAGGTGAGGGGTACGCCTCTCATGCGTTTTCCAACGTGAAATAAAATCCTATTCAACAGTGTTTAGTGTATCTTAATGTGTTTTTTAAGCCGTTTCCTGCTCATGTTTCACAGACTGAAATGGCAGGGGGGTTCATAAACAGGTTGGATGGGTTACTTGATATGTTTTGAAGGAATCTACATTTGTCTGGCCCACAACAGCTGGGGCGCCCCCGGTAAGCCACCAATGCCTTTTTGTTAGTTCCAGAAACCTGATGAATGGGCTTAATGTAAAGCGGGCAATCTGTCCTGTTTAAACATTTAAGTGGGGGATTATCAATAAAAACTAAATCTCATAGCAATGGTCTAAAAAGGCAAGAGTTAAAAAAAAATTGGCAGTCTACTAAAAACGACACTGTCTTGTCTGCATCCAACCTATGCTGCCACGTTCAAAGACCGGAAGGAAAATATTTAGCCCAAACCAAAACCGTCCCAAAACATTAGCTAACAACATGTCATAAACAAAACAAATGCGTCATATATTCGTCTACGTATTTGCATCATTCCACTAACGTATCGCCACCTGGTGGTCTATTGCTGCCAAAGCGTTACCAACATTACGGAGTATCCCTGAAGGCATCGGCACGCTGACGCCAGCACTTCCTATTTCCCCACAATCCTTTGCGCTTACATTCCCAGCAGCGGCTGTCATCATGGCGGCGGTGCTAGCCGAGACATTAGCGGAGCGAAAACAGGCCCATGAGCTGGAGATGAACGGCGAGGCCGGGGAACGAGAAGACGCCGTGGACACAGTCGAGGAGGCGGCGAAAAAGAAGAAGAAAAAGAAGAAGAAGAACAAGTCAGCCGCGAGCGGTAAGACTTGTAATTTTCATGCTAGCAGAGGCTACCTGTTGGTGCTGCGGCAGAGTATCCATATTTATCACCAACCCGGAAACGGACCCCCTTCAAAATAAAATATTTAGTTTTCGTCTTGGTAGGAATATTTAATCCCCAAACTATACTGATATGCAAACTATGAACTATATTAAGGCAGTCATGTAGTAGTGGTCTTTTTTAGATTTACGTCTTAGCAATCAGGATAACGCATGTCCATGTGTCTAATATTTATTTGGCCCGGAAGTACTGTGGCAAAGAACGTTAAACTTGACGGTGATCCTCTTCAGCCATGCGGATCGGGACCAGTTTAGGCTCTCATGTCAGGCCCTTGGAAGTACGCCGAGATCTGCCTCCAGAGACCGTGACAACTCACTGGCTAGGCAAACAACGCCACAAGAGCCCCGAAATAAAACACCTTCGTCTTTTCACTTGAAAGTATACGGTTTCATAACGGTCGTTATGTAATCTGGCATGACCTGATGGATGACTTTCTCGGCGGGCCAATTAGATGCAGATTGAAGCAGATCAGTTGGTGTCAGGTGTTCGTTTTTGACAAATAACCTCAGAGCGCGCTACAACTACCCTGTGAGCAGCTGCACTTCCGGTTGCATTTTTGCTGACTGGGCACCTTCACTCCAGTTGGCCTCATGTCTCTGCAGCAGGTCCGGATGGGGACGCCGTGGCCGAGGTGACGAAGGAGCTAGAGAAGCAGGTTATAGAGGACAAAGAGAAGGAGGAGGACGGTGAGGAAGGTGGGCGTCACTCAAAACATTTGTTTGTTTTTAATAAAATCGTAGTGAGTTTAGTCTCTCACACCTTCACCCACACAGACGGAGATGATGGAGAGAACTCGTCAGGGAAGAAGAAGAAGAAGAAAAAGAAGAAGAAAGGATGTAAGTTGCATCAGAGCAGTATTTACCCAGTGAGGGGGCGGGGGAAAATTTAGGTTTTTGTGTTTTCAGCCAAAGGTCAGACTGATCCTCCGTCTATTCCCATCTGTGAGTTGTATCCAAGCGGAGCTTTCCCCGTCGGACAAGAGTGTGAATACCCCGCCTCACAGGACGGGTAAGGGCTAACTCTATTTGGTCGCGTTATCTTCTTTTGGCTGAATGTGAGCGCTTGTCCTCGCAGGCGCAGTGCGGCGTGGCGCAGCAGCAACGAGGAGAAGCGAGTGATGGACAAAGCCAACGAGGAGGTGTGGAACGACTTCCGGCAGGCAGCCGAAGCACACAGACAGGTCCGGCAGCACATCCGCAGCTTCCTGAAACCCGGCATGACCATGATTGAAATCTGGTGAGGCTTTGCTCGCGTTCCAAGCATCTGTTTTTGTTTTTTTGAAATATATATATACAGTATGTCACAAAAGTGAGTACACCCCTCACATTTCTGCAAATATTTTATTATATCTTTTCATGGGACACCACTGAAGAAATGAAACTTTGCTACAATGTAAAGTAGTCAGTGTACAGCTTGTATAACAGTGTAAATTTACTGTCCCCTCAAAATAACTCAATACACAGACCTTAATGTCTAAACTGCAGGCAACAAAAGTGAATACACCCCTAAGTGAAAATGTCCAAATTGGGCCCAATTAGCCATTTTCTTTCCCCAGTGTCATGTGACCCATTAGTGTTACAAGGTCTCAGGTGTGAATGGGGAGCAGGTGTGTTAAATTTGGTTTTATCACTCTCACACTCTCTCATACTGGTCACTGGAAGTTTAACATGACACCTCATGGCAAAGAACTCTCTGAGGATCTGAAAAAAAGAATTGTTGCGCTACACGAAGATGGCTTAGGCTATAAGAAGATTGCCAACACTCTGAAACTGAGCAGCAGCACGGTGGCCAAGACCATACAGCAGTTTAACATCACAGGTTCCACTCAGAACAGGCCTCGCCATGGTCGACCAAAGAAGTTGAGTGCACGTGCCCAGCGTCATATCCAGAGGTTGTCTTTGGAAAATAGACGCCTGAGTGCTGCCAGCATTGCTGCAGAGGTTGAAGGGATGGGTGGTCAACCTGTCAGTGCTCAGACCATACGTCGCACTCTGCATCAAATTGGTCTGCATGGCTGTCATCCCAGAAAGAAGCCTCTTCTAAAGATGATGCATAAGAAAGCCCGCAAACAGTTTGCTGAAGATAAGCAGACTAAAGACATGGATTACTGGAACCATGTCCTGTGGTTTGATGAGACCAAGATAAACTTATTTGGTTCAGATGGTGTCAAGCGTGTGTGGCGGAAACCAGGTGAGGAGTACAAAGACGAGTGTGTTTTACCTACAGTCAAACATGGTGGTGGGAGTGTCATGGTCTGGGGCTGCATGAGTGCTGCCGGCACTGGGGAGCTACAGTTCATTGAGGGAACCATGAATGCCAACATGTACTGTGACATCCTGAAGCAGAGCATGATCCCCTCCCTTCGGAAACTGGGCCGCAGGGCAGTATTCCAACATGACAACGACCCCAAACACACCTCCAAGACAACCACTGCTTTGCTAAAGAAGTTAAGGGTTAATGTGATGGACTGGCCAAGCATGTCTCCGGACCTAAATCCTATTGAGCATCTGTGGGGCATCCTCAAACTGAAGGTGAAGGAGCACAAGGTCTCTAACATCCACTAGCTCCGTGATGTCGTCATGAAGGAGTGGAAGAGGATTCCAGTGGCAACCTGTGAAGCTCTGGTGAACTCCATGCCCAAGAGGGTTAAGGCAGTGCTGGAAAATAATGGTGGCCACACAAAATATTGACACTTTTGGCCCAATTTGGACATTTTCACTTGGGGTGTATTCACTTTTGTTGCCTGCAGTTTAGACATTAAGGTCTGTGTATTGAGTTATTTTGAAGGGAAACAGTAAATTTACACTGTTATACAAGCTGTACACTGACTACTTTACATTGTAGCAAAGTTTCATTTCTTCAGTGTTGTCTCATGAAAAGATATAATAAAATATTTGCAGAAAT